>NW_022587641.1:120050-190218 GCF_003331165.1 Xiphophorus hellerii | reverse complement strand
ATGGAGGACGGTCAGTCCAGAGATGTTTAGTGGATAATTAAGGATCGTAGAGAAAGCTGCAAGAGAAACCAGTGCTGGGAGAGTTCAAGTATCCCTTCAATCAGATAAATGCTGCTTAGCTTGAAATTGCTATTTGTCTTCATGCTGTGAGGAAATCTAGCTATTTCTAAAACCTGAGTGTTCTTGACTTGTGTTTTTTGAAGTGCAGCTCTAAAAACATCCACTCTGCTCTCTGTGCTGTTGGAGGACGACTAAAAATAGTCGCTGATTCTGGAAAGGCTCGTCTGTTAAACTGTGGGATGTTTTGGCACGAAGCGCCGCTCGTCTGTTAACACTTTGACTTTCTGCACAGCGTTTTGTTTTCTCTCCTTTACAGACTGAATTTTATCAGTTCCCACTTTAAATTTGCTAACCTGTCAGATTTACTTAAATGGGTTCAGCTGTTAGTAGGGCTGCAATTAATCGATATTCTGACGATTAATCGATCAGTCAATCAGATAGAAAACCTAGACATTCTGGAGAATTTTTGTTAAGCATTTTTATACAATAGACTGTTTATTTTCAATAATAGATGCAAATACACAGAAACTAAATTCTTCTTTAAAATAAAAAAACAAACATTTTTAGCCAAAGATGCAACAGCAGTGTTCCTTTAGTGAACGTCTGATTATTTGTAGCAAAGGACGAATTTGCAGCTAAAATCCTTCAAACATCAAGAAGAGAAAAACTCTGATCTTTCTGCTGAACATCAATTCAGACCCTAAATGATAACAGATTATTAGACAAAAACTTTGAGACTTCATCCAGAATTTGAACCAGGTGAAGCAAAAACAGCCACTTGACTTCTGGGTGGAAAATATCCAGAGACTGAAAAGGTTTTCTTTGATCATAAATGTAAATTATTGTATTTTTTCAACAGTTTTGACTTAATTACTGCTGATTGTGGTGTTCTTTCAGCAAACGACATTTAGAGTCTACTCCAGTTAATGAATAATCAATTATTAAATCAGATTATTTTAATTGATTAATCTTGATGAAACCAATTAATCATTTCAGCCATTGCTGCTGGATGATTTTTTTATCTTTTCTGAGTTTTTACACAAAAACAAAAAAATGTCCATGTTTAAACAAAACACAGCTATCTTTTGAAAAAGCTCAAAACTTACAAGGTTTTATGACATCCCTCTAGATTATTCAACGTTTATTCCAAATCACTTTTTTCTTATTTGATTTCAATATTCAACAATTAAACAAGAAAGAAATAAAAGCTAAATATTTTGTGGCAGTATTGTTGGCAGCTGGAGTTAATTCAGACTTTCCAGGCACCTTCAAAATGTATGGAATTCATTTTGAAAAGTAAGTTGACCTTTTAGTATATAAATGTCAGGTGTTACATTTTGTCTTGACAGAAATATTTCATCTTGTATATTTGATGGGAGTTTTTTCTGCTGGACTTTTAGTCAGTCAAAAGTTCGAGTTGCACTCAGATGTTTTTATTTCACTCTGGAGGAAATTGTGACCAAAACTTTGTTCTAATCTCAAAAAAACACAAGTTTTGCAATTTTGTTGTTTCCATTAAATAAGAAACACAATTAACATTAAAGTCCTGTTTAAATGAGATTGTTCACCTAATAAGTGGTTAAAAACCATTCTGCACCGTCACCCTGAAGCTACTTCCTGTCTTTGTTTGTCAAGGTTTGTTTGTCACTCGTCTGATGCAAAATGTTCACCAAACGCCAAAACATTGATTGTAAAACGAGAGTTTTTCAAAGTGGCTGTTTCCATAGCTAATTTCTTTCTGAAATGTCAAATTGCTCAACAATATGGTCAATAGAAAGCAAGCCTGAGTTATGTTCAGTAAATTTGTGCGCCGCCTCCCATCTCAGGCTGGTCGAAACTGGATGTGCTTGTGAACAACATGGCTGCCGCTTTTGGTGAGTCCGATGTCTTGGTTTGACCAGCATCCATAAGAAACAGACATGCAGAAAACAGAAATCGAACTCCTCGAGATCTTTCATCGCCTCTGCAATGAGGTCGATGAAGATGCTGATGCTGTCCACCGTCGTTCACTGGAGCTTTATCTGTTGCTGCTTACTGGGCCAATGCGGTTGGTCCGCTTTGCTTTGGTCCGCCAGGCGAAGTGCTCACCTCACCTCCCAGGAGTTTAAGCAGGAAGTCCGACACAGAGGTGGTAGGAGAACCTTTTCGGTTTTCTCTGGCAAACCCATCAAACGGCCGCCTGAATCAAACGCCTTGACACCTTTCCTCCAAGTTTCCTGTTGATAAGTAAGAAATAAAAACTGCAACTGCCAGTGAAAAGTCATTTCACCCGTCATTTTTATTTTTGGGCCAGTTAAAGAAAAGTGTTGATAAATTGTCTGGAAAGAAGCAAATCTCCAGCATCAAAGGTTGGGATTATCTAACACGTTTTTTGCTGCCGGCTTTTCTCCTTGATTTATTCGTCTTCAGCTCAGAACAGAAGCTGATTCTGAAGGTTGATCCTGAACCTTTAAGCTCTGAACACGCCGGGGTTTGGCTTTCTGGATTTCAAACTCTCATCCAAACTGGAATGTAAATATTGTAGCATATTTTAGTAATGCCGGCTTTGGGCTTTAGTAGCTGGAATAAAAGTAGATTTAAAGAGTTTTTGCTCCATTATCCTGGAAAAATCAGTCATCATGTTGTTTCTGCTAACAAATGGCAGCAGGACTTTGACCTTGTTTTCATATTTCCACTTCAGGCAGAAGCTGATTTTGTTTTGAATGTTCCCAGAATGCAACATTCATCATTCTAGGGAAATTTTCTGTCTAAAAAATAAAATGTTTTTCAACAGGGGGTAAGAAGAGGATGGGATGTTTCTATGGACAGGATGAGGATCTTCATCATGATGATGATGATCCTGAGCCTGTCTGAATGTCTTCAGCTCTTTTGCTCCTTCCAGGCTTCCGTCCATCTGATCGTCCTTTTGCTCGCAGCCTGAGATCTTCTTCCTTCCTGTCCGTCACTCATTTTCTTCCTCTGCAGTTTCTTCTCCAGATTCTTCCTGTTCTTCTTCTTCTTTCTGTCTCTAATCTGGACTTTAGCTGCTTCTGTTTCCTCCTCAGTGACTCTCTGTCTCGTTCTTTTTTTCTTGTCATTGTTGCTGCGTGAACAGCAATTTCACAACAAAGGTGTTAATGCAGCAAGCTACTGATAATCTAGCTAGCTGAATCAGATTGTTCACTATTAAAATTGATTGAAAAATTTAAGTTATTTAACAAATACAACAAAGTGGACTGACTGGAAACATATAGTTTTTTTCAGCTACAGACTTGAAAGAAGAGTTGAAAAGATAAACTTCATTTTTCATAATTCGCCTTGCTTTCAATTATTTTTTTAACAATCTCATAATTTTATATTGTTAACATAGAAGGGTTTGTTTTGAAGGTGTAAATCGTTCACATTCCTTCAAGTTTAACAAAGGAAAATCCAGATTTCATCTGGTCATAAAGCCAAAGGTCATAAATCTCAGTCGGACTCTTGAAGTTTTCCCAACATTCTGTGTTTTTCTAAATTCCTGCAACTTGATTTTCTCCAAATTGCTGCAAATGAGGGAATCAAAAACAAGGAATGATGGAGAAACATGGAGCCTTTATAGGAGAAATGTGAGCGTCTGCTGGCTTTAGTAAAGCATCTTACGTAACAGCAGACGGCGCCGTTCCACATGAGAGCCTGGTTATGTCACTTTTACCTGAACATGTTTTCTGCTTCCACTCCACTGGCCTGCCGTGTTTCACTGCGGCTTTCAAGACAAACGGACTGTAATGAAGTGAATGTTTCTTGGTCAGGAAGCATCGAACGAAACGACCTTGTCAGTTCAGATGCTTTGCCGTATTGTGGTGTTTAGTGACTGGGGTACAGCATCCTGCGCCACAAAATAAGCTAAAACAAAGTTGCTTTGCAGCATTATGTCGACGACCAAAGGAAAAAGTCTGAATTAGTGGGAACAAATCTAATGCAACGTAAATAAAACTTTTTCAAACAGATTTGAAATAAATAGTCAAGAATAGCAAGATGCTGAGTTTCAACAAAAGGCCTTCAGTTAGTGATTAATCAGTTGATACGGATTACTTGAATATTGCATTAATTATTTCAGCTATAAAACATTTTTTTCCCAATCCCTTTTTAAACGTTTCATTCTGATGAAATTCATCATTTCTTCATCCTGCTGTTTTTTTAAATAAATCATAACAGTGCTTTAATCTAAAATAAATTGCAGAAGTATAAAGCAAGTTATTCTAAAAGTCTAAATGTTTAGAAGTACCAAAAACTTCATTCCAGCTGACAAATCACTTCCTTCATGTTTCATCGTTTCAAATCTTTAGACAAAAGCATCAGCCAAAGACTTTGTCTACTCTTTATGTTTACATTTATGTATATATATATTCATATATATATATATACATTATTCACCAGTTACAGTACACATATTTCTATACTACAGAAACACAGATAGTACAGGTACTCAACATGTGTTTTCCTGTTTTCTTCTTCACTTAACCTGCATGTTGAAGCAGAACCAATCATGGGGTTTGTCTTCAGGCCTGGAGGACAAGAATGTGGGGTTAACCTCTGACCCCTGTCAGCTGATTCGCTCTGCAGCAAACTAGCAAAGGTCCGGAACGTCTGCCAGCTAAACTTTCACTTTTTCCATCTGACAGCAGCAGATTGGCTCTGTTTGCTGCATCTTTCTGTAATTATGGTGTTTTATTGCATCCTTCAGCAGAAGACAAACCCACAGAGAGCCTTTACTTATTTTAAATGAAACATCTTATTGCTTACAAAGAAGAACAAAACCTGCTTGTGTAAATGGACACAGAGTCATGATGGGGCCCAACAGTCGGACACAAACGAAGCAGAGCTGAACTTCTGCCCGATTCTTTTATTGCTTATTCAGGGCATTTCCGGCAACACTGTCAACGGATTTCAATGTCTTTTATCGATGATCAGAGTTTACATTTTTATTTACCGCCTGCAACAGTCTGACGGCCACTAAGCAGAAAAAAAGGAGGAAACTGCTGCCAAAAAAACCTCAGAAAGTTTGAGATTGAGCTCAGAAATGTTCTAACAAATCAAGGAAATTCCTGAGCTGCGAGTCAAAAATTTGCTGGAAAAAACTCAGAAATTTAGAGATAAATCTCTGACATTTTCTAAAAAAAAATGAAAAATTTCAGAGTTTCAAAAGTTGAAAATGACTGACTCAAATTTTGGGAATGGTTTTCTAACAAATATTTAACTTTTGGAGCTCAGAAATGTTCTTGGTTTTTCTAGAAAATTTTTAGATTAACAAATTTTTTGCTGAAATTTACTACGACTTTTCTGTCGACAATTTTACACTGAGACTCCGGATCGTGTTTAAGTCTTTGAAATATGAAATCTTGTTTTAATAACAAATCTTTCTTTGATTTTACATCAAATCTCTCTTTTCCACTGATGCTCTTTGGTTCCTGTTGGAACACATTTCCTGTCCAGACAGGAAATACAATCCAAGAGCTCCGAAAACCAGGAAAGGATCCAGACCTTCAGAGGTACTGAACACGTTACGGTCCGTTTTACATCATCTGATCAGTAAATTCGATTGGAACTGATCAATTAACTGCTGTTTTAACAACAGAGTGACTTATTTTATAGGCGACTTTTTACCCATAAACTTGTAAAGTCAGGAAAGGTCAGCGCTAGAACCAGCTGACCAAATGTGCTGCAGCTCCGCCGGGGTTGCTGGGTAACGGCGCTGTAGCCGTGGAACGTGACTTAACAAATGGAAGGTTTTTGAAATGCGTCGTTTTCCAAACACCAAAAAATGTCCGTGTGTTTTCTTGGTTTGTTTGATATTTTTAAATATTTGTTTTGTTTTCAGAATCAGTTTCAGACCCAAATGGAAATACAGAAGCATAAATTCACAAAAATGTGAATTTTGCAGAACAGGTCCCTTTGTTTCTTTTCATTTTGAAGATTACGGCTTACAGTTGATGAAAACCTTTTTTTTTTTTTTAAATGTGAATATTATCTAAAAGAAATTGAAGGATTATTTCAGAAATGTGGGCCTGCTGTAAATGATGTCCTCAATACTTGGTTGGGGCTCCTTTTGCATGAAGGACTTCCTCAATGAAATGTGGTTTTAATAACTTGAAATATATCACTCTGTTATATATGTTATATAAAATATAGATTTCACTTTTGAACTTGAATCACTGAAGAAATATTTTTATTTGATTACATTTGAATTCTGTTAGATGAATGTAAGTTTGCATGTTTTTCCTTTTTGATGCATCTGATACACAGTGGGAAATGACCACAATAAAATTTCCTAATTATGACACCAAATTAAACAGATTTATTCTCTTTATTGGTTTTTAATTTAAAAACTCAGAAATTTAAATGCCTTCATACTATAAGTTTAAAAAATGTAAAAGTTATGGATTTTAAGTGCTGTGCTCCAAAACAAGGCAGTTGGAAACCAGAAACTTTAATTAATTTCTGTTTAATATTATTATTGGATTTCGTTTGGACTTTTGCAATAAGACATAAAGTACAGGGTCATTCAAACATTTACTAGTTTTAAGCAATCACAGTGGATAAAAACTGCTGAAAATATTTCATTTGTGGTTCAACTCAAACTCCACAGCAGGTCCTTGATGTTCCTGTTTTTCTAATGTGTTACGTTCTAATAAACTGAGGTGACATCTTGCTTGCTTTCATTTGAACTGGGAATATAAACATTTTGACTGAAGAACTTTGGGTAAATTACATATTTATCTCTATTACTGTTTATATCTGGGTGGGAAAGCGGCTAAGCTACGACAGATCGACGCTAAAAACAAAAACTTCATCTCCGTTTCTCTGTGCGCTAAAATGTGAACGTTTCAGACCGAGTCACAGCTGCTGAGTCTTGAGGATTAAAAGAAATTTATAATAAAGTTTTGGGTGTGTACCATCCTCTGGATCCACGTTCAAAATAAACACACACATCTACGTACATGAATAGAATAAATAACGGTTTTTCAGTTTGCCTGCATTCTTCAGGCATTTAGACAAATAACGTGACGTTGCTCCAACAGGAGAATCAAATGGCTTTGACTTTTCTTTCTCAACACTTCTCCAGTGGAACCAGAGGAACCAGTGGAACCAGTGGAACCAGAGGAACCAGTGGAACCAGAGGAACCAGTGGAACCAGAGGAACCAGTGGAACCAGAGGAACCAGAGGAACCAGTGGAACCAGTGGAACCAGAGGAATCAGTGGAACCAGAGGAACCAGAGGAACCAGTGGAACCAGAGGAACCAGTGGAACCAGTGGAACCAGAGGAACCAGTGGAACCAGAGGAACCAGTGGAATCAGTGGAACCAGAGGAACCAGAGGAACCAGTGGAACCAGCGGAACCAGAGGAACCAGTGGAACCAGAGGAACCAGTGGAACCAGAGGAACCAGTGGAATCAGTGGAACCAGAGGAACCAGTGGAACCAGAGGAACCAGAGGAACCAGCGGAACCAGAGGAACCAGTGGAACCAGAAGAACCAGTGGAACCAGAGGAACCAGTGGAACCAGAGGAACCAGTGGAACCAGTGGCTTTACTGCTAACCCAGTTCTTCCCAGCAGTAAAGCCTCAGAGGCTCAGATTTGGTGATAAAACATTTGGCATCAACTGAAGGGAAATTCTAGTTCTGATGTCAACAGTTCATGTGAAAACAGCCACTTTGCTGAAGATGTAAATAAAAGGAAAAACAAAAAAAATCATCTTGTTTTCCTTCTCAACTCAAAATGATTGGAAAAAAGTGGAAGGAATGTATTTTAAAAAACCACTTTGTGAAAAATAAAATATGAATTTGTTGGCAGCTTGGTCCCTTTAACCACTTGAAATGACGGTGATGCAGTTTGACATGAGCTTCTATTTATTTAGATTAGTTTTAAAGGTCTAAACCTTTTAATATAGGTTTGGCTTTCAAACTAAATGGAAATAGATAAATAAACTCTACTTTGTCTAAATGTAATCAAACAGTGAATAACAGTAATAATATGACAGAAAATATTCCTATTTTGACTTTAACCTCCCTAAAATGCGCCAATAAAATATTATTTTTGTACCTCGTTTTTGGAAACTTCAGCTCAATAAAGAACTGAACTGGTTTCAGAGAGAAAACGGTGAGACTCTGTTCTCATGACGGCCTGATTTAGGGTTATTAATACAGTATATATTTACTAATTTTATGTGTAATATAAAGTGCGTTTGGTACATTTATGTATGAATAATTTCCAAAGCGTAGGTTTTTAAAACAAATCCATTACATTAGTAGTATTTCTTTATTTGCTAGCGTTACCTGATTAGCAGCAATCTGAGATTTATTTTATTTGTGGTTCTGAAAAATCAGATATGCATTATTTTACATTTTGCTATAAACAATATATGATAAACTTTTTTTATTTAGAATAAATCCTTTTTGTTACATCAGATGGAAGACAGCAGTCCTGCCAGCTCTGGTTGTTTGCTAAACTAGAAAAGCTTGTTAAACTCTTTAAGCCTAAATAAATTGCCAATGTTACCAAAAACTGCAACATTTAATATGTAAATACTTTACAGATAAAAGCTCATTGATTTTCTCATATCTTTTCCTGTCTTTATGAACTATGGTTACTAAAACATCTCAACAAGTGGCTACAGTTTCATTCTTTGAAAAATTACGCAAATGATTTTCTCAGCATTTGCATTAAGTTTTGTGCAATCTGATGGAAAACTGAGAAACGGTCTAAATATGAAAGAGCTACAGCGTCCCGTCCGGACCCGGACGCCCCGAACCAGAAAGTCCCGAACCCGGACATCCCGGACCCGGACGTCCCGGCGGGACACTTTTTCCAGCTGCTGCTTTCCAAGGCGTTTAAATCCAAGACTTTACTGACCCATACATTTGTCTCTCATACAGGTTTTATTTACATCATTCCTTGATTGACCAACATCTTTAAGTTTAACAAAGTTAGAAGAAAATCCCTTTCTGTGAATTTCAGTATGATGGACAAGCTTGATGTTAGCTTCAACAGAAATGGGTTTTCAAACTGAGCTAAGCTAAACAGCTGCAGGTTGGACTTTCATATTTATCAGTGGTTTTAAATTTCCCTTTTAGTTATTAAACTTTTGTCAAACTTCCCAGCACTTTTCTTTTAGATTCATTAATCTTGCAATAAATAATCCAGATTGAGGAAAGTCTGCCGCTTTCCTACTAATATTAATTTTATCAAGCTTTTCAAGAATATCTGAGTTTTTAGTTAAAGCAAATAGGTAAAACTATTAGACTATTAAAAATATATACATATATCTCAATATCCTTCCACCTAAAAGTCCATTAACCCCAGAGGACATCCCATCTGGACTGCATGAGGCATTTATTCAGGTAAGTGAAATCTAATCTTTCATAATCCGACAGTTAATGCTTTTAAGAGTAGACAAATTGTTGCAGGATAATTGCTGGGTCACTGACTGAATGGTGCGGCAGAACAGCGTCTGCAGTCTCATATGAAAGCAAATCATCCAGAGAGAAGCAGGATCAGCCATTAGCGTCATTTAGCATCCACCTCCCAGAAGCAGGACATTTTTCACTCTGTATTCATAAGAAAGGAGCAAAATCACAGAATATTTCTCTTTCCAGGATGGACAGAAAGATTTGGTCCAATATCTGTTAGTGGCAATGAAGGAAAATATTAATCAGAATGTAAAGTGCCAGCAGACGTTATTCACACCTCTTTGTATTCTCCATGTTTTTGAACTTGGAAACTTTTTCTAAAACCTATTTGAAGAAATTCCTCGGAGAAAAAATGGAACTAAAATCGGCCATAAAGAGGAAAAATATATATATTCGGACATTTATAAAGACATTTTCCTACCAAGCATTTGGGACATACTAATAAGAAATAAAAAAGACAAAATTACAGGAATAAACTATAAAATCATGAGAATAGAGTCAAAATAATACAAGGATAAATTGACAGTAAAACAAGAGTGATAAGAGAACGATTGGGAATAATCAAACCAGAATAAAGTCGTAATACTCTGACATTATTCTACTAATTTAATGGTTTTATTTTCTAGTATTCTGTTGTACAAATTAAACATTATAGGTGCATAAGTATTCATACACTTTTGTACTCAGAGTTGAGCTAAAGAGCATCTGGTTTAATGAGAGCAGAAAGTGAAACTCGCCCAAGTCGACTTTTTGTTTGATAAATTGTCCAAATTGATTATTTTGACTTTTTCTTCTTATCTGGATTTATTTGGCTCAAACGGTGACGTTGAATTTTTCTTTTGGTTGCAGCAGATTAGTAAAACTTCATCACTTCCTGTATAAAAGCACAGCGCTTCCTCCCTGGACGGGTCAGGAGCTGGAGTGGCTAGCGTTGCCATGGTGACTGGTGACCATTGATCAATACACAACTTTACAAATCTGTGGTTTATTTGCAATATTGACAGAGTGGAACAGTTCAGACTGGCTGCAGTGCTGAGGAAGATGGAGGAGCCAACGGCAGCTAACTGCGGCTAATGACAGCTAACTGTGGCTAACAGCAGCTAATGACAGCTAACTGCGGCTAATGACAGCTAACTGTGGCTAACAGCAGCTAATGACAGCTAACTGTGGCTAATGACAACTAACTGTGGCTAATGACAGCTAACTATGGCTAACAGCAACTAATGACAGCTAACAGTGGCTAATGACAGCTAACTGTGACTAATGGCGGCTCTCGCTGCTGGCTCAGGACTGTCGCCAATAAAACCTCCAACACTGAGGTTAGGCTGGATTTATCACTCGCTAGTTTTGAAAAAAGTCAGTTGTCTGAAAAATGGATCAATTTAGCGACACAGTGGACGAGTCGACACCAGTGATTGCTGCGTTCTGATCGCAGCCCCTCCCTCACGTGTCTCTTGGCTCCGCCCACTTTGCTGGCCAGGGGCGGGGCTTGGCTTTGGGAGTGGGTTCGTTACGCTTCAGGTCAAAGTGCAGATTGGATGTTGTCATTCGATCGTCAAGCGAATTTTGAGGAAAGTTTTAAAATCTTGCAAAAGAGAAAATGTTACTGTTGCGTGTTTCTGGCTAGAAGCGAATCCAGACTCATTTCGTCCGATGTTGACGTTTGCATGATCGTAAAAAACATCCAAATTCACTCCTCTGACCGATTACGACTTGTTAAAAAGACACTAACCATGTTTCCTCCAGGCGACATGTAAAAATCTGAAGAGATTTTCACTGTTTTACTGCAACAACTTTCTTTATTTAAGAGAACAGATTTTGGTTTTAATGAGGGTTTGGGTTTTTTCATCTTGCTAAAATGAGGAAGATTTCTTGGACCGAGGAAAGTTTCTCCCTGCAACACGTAGAGATGCGAATACTTCCTGGATTTGTTGTGTTTTTGTGAAAGTGTCTACAATGAAAAAGCCGTCGCCATGGTTACAATATCCAAGTCTTTAAAAACGTACGAGTGTGGTGAGATACACTAAATTATTACATTACTGAATGCCGAACAAAATGAGTTAACATGAGCTGCTGTGAGAGAGAAGTTCAGGAAATAACTTCTCTCTACAGAGGCACAGAAATAAATGAATGGAAGTTAATATTTCTAATCACTTGAGGCGTTCACAGCCCAAAACAGAACTAAACTCTAACTAAACTAATATCAGGTGTTGGAGTCCAGGAGACTGATTTCACAATTTACTTGAAATTTCTGTTTCTTTTTCCTGAAGTGAGACAGCTCCGACTTTATTTGTGTTGTCTGCAGTAACCGCTCTGCTCCACATGCAGGTAGAACTACAGTGGCTTTTTTAAAACATTTACGTTACATTCAACCTGTGAAAACATCCGACTGTCCAGCATTTGGAGCTCTGGCTTCATACCGGCTGGTCAGAGGTCACAGAGAGGATGTTTGGGTCTAAAGCGGCAGCAGGTTAGTGTTCAGCTTACAGTGAGAAACGTTTCGGACAGAGTAGCGGTCCTCTAACATCCACTGATTATCACAGAATGACTGCAGGAGCCACAACTACTTACTATCAAAGAAATATGTGGTTGAAGGCAAAGGGGAGAAGTGAAGAACCACGGAAACGGTTTGGTTTGGCTGAACCTTCAGACAGACGGGAGTCTCTGCAGGTGAAGCAGCGTTTCCAAAGCAACGCGTTTCTCAAGAGCCACACCTGATTGGACCAAATTAACATCTGTCACTAGATTTTCTTTTTTAAATGTTGCTAGCTGACGTCTTTGGCATCAAACTGTCCTTTATTTTCTTAGTTACGCAGGCTTGCTGTTGTAACCCAGAAAAGACTTTGGGATTAGTTACAGTTTAAGCACTTTGATGGGATAACGGCGGACATTTTGTGTTAGCATTAGCGCCGTTAGTTGCGTCTACATAGTGCCTTCTCTTAACAGAGAAAGTCTGCTTACATTTCAAAATAAGAGCTTCTGTTTTAGTAGCAAACAGGAGCCATTTTTCAGGCGTTTATAAGTAGGTAGGGATGAATGTTGATACTTTAAAACAAAAACCGTTTTAGTTCCTGAAATAATGTGACACTAAGAAAAATAGTTCAAAACAAAACAATTTTAAATACATCACTCAAAAATTTTAACTTATTCTGAAAAAGTTGAACCCTCAGCTTCTTATTTTGTTGCTCAACTTTTTAATAATGATGATAATTTTGGACACATTTCTGCAGTGGGATCTGGCCAATCAGAGTTTGCTCTTGAGAGACGGCGTCACTCAGAAACGCCACTTGGGGTCAGCAGAGGGCGCGGCCTCCCTTCAGATGGTGGCATCATAGGGTCGGTGAGGCACTGCCACTCCAGGCCTCCTGGGGGCGGAACTCTGCGTGTGGCCCGACGGTATCAGACCCAGCAGCTCTTTGGATCTGCTCGGCCACCTACGACCCGATCGGCGGCTGACGCGGCTTCGCCTGGAGGCTTGGCCTAAAAGCGCGGCCGTTTGGGGCCACAGTGGGTCCGTGAAGCCGGCGGCGCCGGGCTGCTGGAACGGGAAGCGCGGCCTGCGTCTCAGGGGGCGCGCTCCCCGGTAGCTGCTGGGGCTGATGTGGCTCTCCAGCGACGGCCCCAGCAAGCTGAGGCTGGTTCTGTCCGTGAATGAGTCCGTCCGGTCTTCGTAGGCGAGGTCCGCTGGAGCCGAGCACTGCTGCAGAGGCCAGCCGCCGCGGCTTTTTCCTCCCACGTCTGCGGCGCTGCCTCCCTCGCCTCCGTCTCGCTCTACTCTCATTGCTTCATCTTCTTCCTCCTCTTCTTCCTGCTCCTCCTCCTCCACCTCGGTGACCTCCTCCTCCTCCACCGGCTCCTCCGCCCCGCCCTCCTCTTCGTCCTCCGTGCTGGCGGGCGGCGGGGAGCGCGGGTCGCGCAGGAACACCACTATGACAGTTATGTTGTCGCTGGAGCCTGCGTCTCGGGCGGAGGCCACTAGCTTGTGGGCCACCATGGTGGTGTCGCCGGCGTTCTCCTGCAGATGGTCGCTGACGACGCGCACTGCCTCGTCGGGACTCACCGTGTCCCAGAACCCGTCGCAGGCCAGGATCAGGTAGTCCTCTGAGCCGTCCAATGGGAAGATGCCGTGGTCGGCGTCCCCACAGATGTACGGCTTGTGCTCCGAGTCGCCTGTCAAAACAATCAGGTTATATTATTGTCTAGAAGACTTTTTTGATTGCCTGACGCTTAACGCGTGTTAGGTCAAATAATCTGGTTTTCTGTTGACTTGCACTGAAATCTGGAGCCTCCATTTGTAATTATTAAACCATTAAAATAGACTTTTATTTGGAAAAGGTTCTGTGAACTCTATTTTAAAAGGCCAAAATGATCTCTTTTGTATACTGACTTTAGAGCCATTACTGAAATGAAACCTGTTTTTGCGACAGGCTCCAATCACACAGCAGGTTTTCAGCTGAAATCCGATTTGTTTTTTTGCTCATTCATATCATTCAACACGATATTGTCGGCTGTAATCAGACTTCCACCTGCAGAAGAAGAACGCAGCCGTCTCACAGCAGCGCTCCACAACTAACTGCAACGGCTTTTTGTGCAACATTGACTGCAACTTCAGTGGAGAAGCGGGTTCAGTGTTGGCCTGGCGTTCATAATTTCATATTCCTAATTTTCACACGTTGTTTACATCTGGCTTTTTCTTTATGACGCTTGTTTCACATCAACAACATAAAAAGTAAAATGACAAACAGAAAATCTGGATTTCAGCTAGGCCTGTCGCGATAAACAATAAATCAATTAATGGCACAAAGCTGAAAGTTATCGACCTCATTTGATCGTTTCTTCCTGCCTTTTTCTCGGTCTATTGATGACTCTGGATGAAAAAAGGCTCAACTCCGGTGCTCTACACTGAGAGAACTGGGCATTTCCTTATTGCCCAGTTCACTCTACGCGATCTTAGAATTGTCGGCCGATCGTCACCCCATTTTCAAAACCTGAGAGACACTAGCCAACAAAAATCGTAGGTGTATCGGGTTCGACCGGGCCGTGTGTCCATCCACACGGCAAGAGCAACACACCACAAGAACCGATTTCTCTCACCGACATTCAGATTTCAGACAGAAAATCCTGTCAAAACCCACTATATCACATATGAATTTAGAGTGAACAAACATGGAAGCAATAGCGATAGTTAGTGAGCTTATTTTAAGCGATAAAAGATGCAACAAAAAGAAAAACGGTTGGATAAGACTTCGGTAGCAATTCCACTCTAATTGCTCTCCTGGTCATTTCTGTGGATATTTCTCTCACAAAATGTTGAATAAACATTAATGTTGTTTCCACATATCATCTCCACTGGACTTTGTGCCGTGTCAGCTGTTTGGGATTCCCCTCCATGTTTCCCCTCAGAAAGCTGGGAGGAAGAGTTGGCTACCTGTCACATTCAACGGGCTGCCTTCTCGCTCCCAGTCGGGGAAAAGCCCAAACGCTGCAGTGATTAACTGACTAAGACAATCCAACAGGTTGAATATGAATGATTTAGATGGGAGCGGCCACGACGCTCCACCGACTGGACCCGATCAGTGGGAACACACCACAGGAGGATGCAAGCGACAATCTTAGAACGTTGGTCGTTCAAAGATTGCCATGAGGGGAAAATCTGGGCAAAAAAAATATCTTGTTTGAACTGGGATTGAGGGAGGAGTGAACTATTGGATCAGGGTATCAGATATCTGAATCTAATGATTATTGAAGGGTCAGATAGTTTACAGACTTCATAATCTGCACTCTTTTTTTATTTCCGCTTTGGTTTGATGTTGTTTAGTTTTTATTCAACTGTATTTTTTGTTAATGAGAGTCCATTTTATTTTTGGTTTTGGTTGTGTTGTTTAGCAATCTCAGTGTTAAATGTTCTTTTGAAAATAAAGTGTGTCTATTTTTGACAGGATGTCGCTTGCATTATTATGTCATTACCATTAAATCAGCTTAAAATGGTCTTCAAACAATATTATCGTTTATCGCAATAATTTTTGAGACAATCGCTCAGCAATATTTGTTATCGTGACAGGCCTAATTTCAGTTTAACTGCAAATCTTTAAATCAAGTTTAGGGTTAGACTGAAGGCAGCAAAGTCTGCTACTGCTTCCTGCCAGTTTTCTTATGTGTACTTTGACATTTGAGGTGAAGAGTACTGCCTTCCCACAATGCACTGCAGGAACTTTACTGTACCTATTGCTCTGGATACAGACAGACTCCCGTTGACCCTCCATGTGCCAAACCAAATCACACATCCTCCCAAAGCCTCGATCCTCTGCTTCTCGTCCTGCAAACAAAGAGATGCTCATCATCTGCAGAACGTCAATCTGCGATTTCTCCATCTGCCTCCTTATGCACTTAAAGGAACGGTCCACTCAAAACATTGATGTTTTTTGGGTTGGGGTCAAAGAGCGCTTCTGTTTCTGGACTGAAAATACAAAGTGCAATTTTTAAAATGGAAAGATGCCAAGAAAACCTCGATGATAGACGTTTCAAAATCAAGAACAATGGGGCTGAAAAAGAATTATTTTTTATTCTAGATATCTGGACAGTTTTGCAAATAACTTACACTTTAAGACAAAACCTGGAAGCCATGTTACTTCAAATTTATGTTTGTTTTCACAGGTTATTTTATAGGCATTAGCTGAGAACATATTTCTAAACATTATTTATTTCCATAAAATATCTAAAAGAATTTGTTCAGCTGACCAAGCTAACAGTGTAACACTTCTGTATGATAGTTTCTATAGAACCTGGTGGCGTTTTCATGGTCGGTAAACAGTGAGCTGACTGTTTACCGACTGTTTCTCCCAGCACAGCAACAGGAGCAGCAGCTGCTTTTCAGACCTTTATGGAGGAAAACATGATTGTTGGATAGGATCAGATTCATATTTTTTTGGCCGATTTATTGTGACCATAACCCAACAGCTGCCTCATGATACTGAGCACTAAGAACAGAACTAGAGGAAAGCTCTGCTGCCAATATGCTGTTAAAAATAAGGCAGTATAATGCAAACTGAACCAGCCAGTCGCTGAATGTCATTTTATTTAAGGTTCAGAAACTTCAACCAGATCCCAAATATAAAAACTGGAATATAAAAACTGAGAAAAAGATGAACAATTATGTGTCTTTGAACAGGTCAGGATCTGTCTATGGCCTATTCAAACCCCGTTCATTATATTTTTAGACTAAATTATTCTTAGATAATCAGGTTTCAGTCTGAGCTGTTTTAGCGTCTCTGTCCCTTTAAATCCAGACAAGCTGCTGCTGGCCATGCCCCCAAATCAACGTTTACACTCCCAACATATGCACAATTATACAACCATACGTCTTTGAAAAGCATCAATGGAGCCTCCTGCACAATCAACCACAATGCAGCAAGTCAACAACTAAACTCTCAGGGTCTTTTCCAGCAGCCGTTGTACAGTGGGAAAACCAGCTGACCAACCGCTGGAGATCAGGCCTAAACTAGGTTGCTAGGTAACGGGGCTGGAGATCAGCTGTGGTTGCTATGTAACGGCATTTGACTTAACAATGGAAAGTTTTTGATCCGTTTCATTTTCCAGACACTAAAACAAACTTTTTGCCAAAGAACATCTGAGAGTTTTTTTAAAACCCAAAATGGAGAAACAAAAACATGGAAGAAGTGAATTTTGCATCTTAGGTTCCAACTTATCTGAGCTCCCAGACATTATTTTACCATTCATGACTGACTTTCCCCTGACAACCACTGGACATTTTCCTTTAGCAGCGGCTCTTTGCTAAGTTTACAGAAAACCGATTTGCTTGTTCTGTGAAGGAAGAGACGTGCGTCACCTCTCTGTCTGGTTTGTGTGGCTTCATCAGCTCCACCACCTGCCCTCGCCGCACCAGGATCACCTGGGAGTCTCCCAGCCAGGCGACATGCAGCGTCCGGCCTCGCAGGAAAGTCACCACCCCAGTGGTTCCACAGCGCAGGTGCTGCCGCAGACACACGGGAGAACTGGGTTTGCAACCGACTTATGACTTAATCATCTCTAGCCAATAAATGTAAGCAGTAAAACAGGACACATTCAAAACCAGGGCTGAAACGAATAATCAAATTAATCACGATAAATCGATTGTCAACTAATTTGCTATCCATTAATAAACTGGAGTGGAAAGAAAAAACTCAGCAGTTATTGAACCAAAACTGTAGAAACAATCTATGCATTTTGTATTCAAGTTGAAAAACCTTCTTTGTAAATATTCCTTATCCAGAACTTTAGGATCAGTTTTAGCTTCACCAAGTTCGAATTCTGTCAAAGAAAATAAATTTATTAATCTATCTAATTATTAAAAAAATAATCCCCAGGTCATAAATGCAGCATGTTGAACTTTTCTCATGTTTGGAGGATTTTAAGCTGCAGATTCATCGTTTGCTATAAATGATCAAAAGCTGTCATTGCATTTTAGGTAATAAAATGTTCATTTTTTCATTAAAAAATCGTTTCTTATTTGCATCTTTTAATGTATTTCTAATATTGAAGAAAAACATTGGAATGAAAAATCTGCCCAATGTGCCCATTTTTATCCAATTAATTACAAAAATAATCGTTGGTTGCAGATGAGACAACACTGTAAAAAATAAAAACGTCATTGTGAGTAAAAGCAGACAGGGTTCTGACGGAGGACGGGTCGGGGTTAAAGGTCAGGGAAGGGGTACCTCTCGTGAGGCTTTCTTCACAAAGCGCTCGTCAGTCAGCTTGAAGGCGCGGCACAGAGCGTCGCTGGGATCCTGGCTGAAGGATTCCTGGTGGAACAGGTTGACATGAAGGTGGTTGGCGGCATAAATAGCTGCATCCACGCCGCCGTGTCCGTCAAACACAGCAAAGAACGCCTGTTCCTCTTGATCCTGGGAGACAAACAGAGAAAAGCTTCAGCTCTGACATTCAGTCAATGAGTTTCTCACTGTGGGAAAAGCAGCAGCAGAGGAAGACGCCATGCTGACCTGCAGCTTTAATACCGCGGCACCTATAGACCCTGATCTTAAAATAGCCTCTACAGACTCCTGGTGGTTAGGGCGTAGCATTTCTATAGAGCTGCAGCTCTGTAGAAATGCTACATGGAGCTACTGGCCTTGCTAAAGTGCTGCTCAGATCAACACCTGATTTCATATCGTGGCTCTTTCTTTTTTCCATCATGCAAACAAATATCTGCATGTTTGTTTGGTGAATATTTATATTTCCAGTTAGAAAATCAAAATGTAGAGCTCAGGTGTAGCGAACGTAGTCACATGGGCATTTTTTGTGCATATTTTGGGGGGTACTGTTTGATTGGTGGCGTCATCTGACCACATCAGTAATTAGGCCATCACTTGGTCACGTGATGCTTTCGATAGAGGACTGTAAGTTTCGTTTCATACTCAGTTGGTGTGCGCAAGCGGCAATAGGAAAGACAAAGAACTGAAATAGGGAATAAATGGACTTCTAGCAACTCCTAACCTTCTGGTTGGAGGGGCATACAGTATGGACAATTGAGTGGAATATTCTTGTGTTTGTATATGTGTAATAAGTTTCATTTGAACAATTCATATAAGGGAACATGACGGTTTTACTGATGTATATTTGTCACCGTGTATTTTATTGCAGTGTTCATGGTGGTCTTGGGCGTTTATGCGGCAAAAAATTCATTTAATAAAACGTTTGAAACCATCAGTCAAAGTGTTGCACCTTCATCAAGAAGCGAGAAAACGTTGGGAGCAGCTATATCAGGTATGATGAAAAAAAAATTCAACAAGATCAGTTATTTCATGTTTTCTTTTAAAATCCAAGTGAAAAACAAACAAATCTGTTGGCGGGAAAAATCAAGATGGATTAAATTTCCTGCATGGATGATTGATTATTGTTTATTAAAAATGTCTTGGCTTCTTTCTGTAAAACTGTCAGGTTTGGAAAAACAACTTTGTTCAGAGAAATGTTTTGGTTTTCATTTAGTTTTTGCTCTGATCAGTTTGTGGTTTTTATTGTTATTTATGTTTCTCTAGTTTTAGTGCAGCACAGCTGAATCCAGACAAAACTAACAACTAACATTTTAGCAGCTTATAACATCTGATAAATAAATATCCTCTAAAAATGACTAAGAAAATGAACTGGCGTAAATCAATTTTACCTGAATGTTGAAGAGTGTGTTGAAGTCGGGGATGATGACGTGCTTGTCCTCCATCTTGCGCCTCATGTTCTTGATGGCGTGGATGGACGTTTCGTAGTACGGCTGCGGGCGGCGGCGGAACGGCAGCTCCTTCTGCCACAGGCAGCAAATCTCAAACAGTCTGTTAAAAACCAACCGCGCCATCTTCACCGACTCCATCTCTGCAACCAACGCACAACCAGTCAGGAGAAACTTTTTCTCCTCACTTGCAAAAGACATTAAAAAGCACTTGGAAGCTTGGAAGGAAGCAACATTTTTTTTAAGTGTTTGCGACAACAGAGAGAACAAAGAACCAAAACTTCAAAATGTTAGCGTTGCATAATAGTTTGTTTTTCATTTTGAAGATTAGGTAGGAGAAACAAAACAGATTAATACATTAATGTGAGTAAAATATTCGCTGATCTATAAACGAGGGACGCCGTTTCACGATGCCGCGGCGTCCGACTGTGACTGAACGTCCTATCGCCCTCTAGTGGTCAAATCCCTCTTAATGCACCCAGAGAGGAGAAGTGGGACGCGGCCCTGGAGGTTCGTGGCTGAGTGTGAGGGACGAACTGAGAGGGAGACCTAATTTGTTTGAGAGAGCGATTCCCCGGCGACTCACGTGGCAACGGGTCGGCGCCGTCTTCTACGGCCTTGTTGAGGTTCTGGATGGACAGATCGGACTGGAGCAGGCTGTCTGCGGTGGCGCGGGCCAGAGCGGCTGCCAGCGAGCAGGGGCAGTTACTGTGGAGAGACAGGTTGGTAATCAATCCCTCAATCAATCAATAATCAATCAATACATTAATAAATCCATCAACCAATCAATCAATCAATGGAGTTTATTGGTGTGGTATTGATCGGGTCCGAATGTGGAATCCATTTACCTTCAATCTAGGCTGAAACCATTAATCACATTAATTGATTATTGAAATAATCATCAACTAATTTAGTCAATGATTGATCAATAACTGGACAAATCGATGTTCTCCAGCTGCTGCTGCCGTTCTGACTAAAACCAGGCAGATAAACCGCATCAGATCTCAAGTCCTTAAACTCATAAAAATGGTTAAAACTGTGGAACAAAGTTAGTATGGCCTTGTTGCTATAGCAACGATAAAACTGCAAACTTCTGTTTCCTTGAGCTGCTCGGTTCAGCTCATAAACAATTATTGGTAACTGGCTTGTTGCCGGATGCCATCGATTTATTTTGGACGTTAATATTTACACTCCAACAAAACTTAAAAAAAAATTAAATAGACAAAACATGAAACTACTTTAATATCAGCCGGTTCCAGTTACCAAACACAAGATTATCAAAACCTCAAATATTTTCCGACATGTTTTGGTCTATAGCCATCTTAATAAGATGCTAGAGAAAATTTTCCTGGAATCTTTTTTACACAGAGCTGCCCCTCCTCCACCTGTTGCTGCATCGTGTTGATCAGCTGCCTGAAGGAAATCTCCTACATATTTCATTTACAATAAAGTCAAATGAATTCCTTTGTCCAATAATTGCCTGAACCGGCTCGTCTTTGCAGGACTGCGGGGAACACCCTGGGCAGATTGCCACAACAAATTCAGTTGCTTGGAAATGTTTCTGTCACAAAGACTGGACAGGCATGGAGAGGAACCAGATGTTTCAAAGCAAAGAGCAACATTTCTGGCAACAGACTCACTCTGGAGGCAAATGTTGGTAGATTAACGGCCTCCGAGTGGGAATAAGCCACATTGCCCTCAACAGGAAACCTTTAATCAGCACTTCCTCTTCAGTTCATTCTGGTTCATATTAATTGAAACCTAGCAGGCCAGCAGAATCCTCAAAGGCTGCATTGCATTTAATTTCCAAATAATAAATGAACATGTTTTTTCTGAGCACAACACTTTGTAATTCTGCTGCATCCAGTGTGAAAGGCCTTCAGAGGCTCATGCATCACGAGTTTAATTAATGAAAACTCTCACAGCGCTAAGCCTCAACATCTGTAAGGAACTCAAGCCTGCATGTTTCTGCCAACAGAGACGAGCGAATGAGCTCATTTCATCCATAACGCTGGAATCGTTCAAATACGCAGACGCTTTTAAATAAGACAGGAAGGCCAGACGTAAACGTTAGCATAAATAAATATTTATTTATTAGTATGAGCTGGAGTGGAGAAGTCCAGAGCATTTACAACATACCTGAAGCTGATAAACATCAGACTGATTGTATTTTGAAGCATGTGATAGAAATGTTCATGTATGACTCAGACTCAAGCTAACAGCTATTTGAAGTCAAGATATAAACTACTGAGTGAAGCTAACATTTGCTCAGAGGGAAATTAAATATTTATAGACAAGCTATGCTAGCAGCACCACGCAGTTAAGCTAACAGGAACACAAAGTGAAGCTAACAGCAGCACAAAGTGAAGCTAACAGCAACACACAGTTAAGCTAACAGGAACACAAAATGAAGCTAACAGGAACACAAAGTGAAGCTAACAGGAACACAAAGTGAAGCTAACAGGAACACAAAGTGAAGCTAACAGGAACACAAAGTGAAGCTAACAGCAGCACAAAGTGAAGCTAACAGCAACACACAGTTAAGCTAACAGGAACACAAAGTGAAGCTAACAGGAACACAAAGTGAAGCTAACAGGAACACAAAGTGAAGCTAACAGCAACACACAGTTAAGCTAACAGGAACACAAAGTGAAGCTAACAGCAGCACACAGTTAAGCTAACAGGAACACAAAGTGAAGCTAACTGACTGAATTTTAAGACAACTCCTCCTATTTAATAACTTGAAGTCAAACAAACAGCTACTGAAACTTAGACTAAGAGAAGCTCAATATGAAACTAGCGGCTAAACTAGCGGCTAATCAAAGTTCCTGCTCCTCTCTTTCTGTCAACACATTACAGCGTTTGAAAAAGTTTAACCCTGAAGTAGTTCCAGGAAATGTTCTTATTTCCATGGAAACTACAGCAACTACAAATAACCTGACGATTAACTGACAGAAATAATGAACCCTTTCATGCATAGTGGTCACTATCGAAAAGCCATTTTCTTCTGCTTCTTGTGGATTTTTATGTTATAAAAGCACACAGACCACTGAAGTGGACACTAATGCATCGTAAAATACACCATCAACTACTGGCCATCAGCTGCAAATGCAAGAAATTATTTTTGTTAAATCCAATATGGCCGACAGACAAAAAAGCATGCCGACCGACCCGATCCCTCCTTCTACTGTAGACGACTCTAAAACTATTGTGACATCAGGTAACCGTTAAAGAACAAAGCTACTGATGTGTTTTTCAAATAACAACTTTGTATTTGGAGAAAATTACAATTGATCACCTAAAAAAATCTAATTAATAAAACGTTTACTAAATTTTTTTCCAACCTTTTCTATGCCTTAAGAAAATTAAAAAAATTAGAAAAATCCTGACACAAAGGATCATAATTCATGCATGAAAAGGTTAGAAGTATCTAAAAGTCATTTCCTCACGGACTGAATGAACCAATTATTAGTGATGTACTTTCTGCACTTTATTGCAGTTATTATTACTCGTGATCCTCAAACTTTTAGTAAAATCATCAAACCCTATTTGCCTTTGCAGCTCCATCATTTTATCAAAATATGAAGCAGAACTCAGTTTTCACCTGAACAGAGATCCAATATTAACAGAAAACTGCCGTGGTGGCGGAGGGGCAACGTAGCCTCGACGCGGCCGTCGCGGGTTCGACTCCCGGACCCGACGACGTTTACCGCATGTCTTCCCCTTTTCTGTCAGCCTACTTTGAAAAAGGGACACTAAAGCCACAAATAGACAGTGATGAAAAACAAATAGAAAAAAAAGAAAACTGATCATTTCCTAATGTTCACTATATCCTAATGTTTCTCAATATCAGGATTTGTTTGAATGACATATTACTGTAAATGTGGGTCAAGTATCATCTGCATCAGAATCCTCTC
Source organism: Xiphophorus hellerii (assembly GCF_003331165.1). Taxonomy (NCBI): domain Eukaryota; kingdom Metazoa; phylum Chordata; class Actinopteri; order Cyprinodontiformes; family Poeciliidae; genus Xiphophorus; species Xiphophorus hellerii. The sequence continues at coordinate 166,599 of NW_022587641.1, read as the reverse complement.
CAACCGCTGGAACACAGCTCACCAATCAATCAATCAATCAATACATTTAATCAAACTGTTATGGGTTCATATCCAAGGAAATTAGATATTCAGAAAAATAAATTTGGACAAATATTGAAAAAACATGTACATCTCTCATATTATTAGAGGTTATGACAATCTTCTTCAAACAATGTATGAAAAACAGGCAGTAAACAAACACCTAACTGTGGTTTGATTATTTTCTAGATATGATCTGCAGCAAATTCAGCATATTTCTAGAGTTATGGTGGCTTCTCGTTCTTCTCGGAGCTCAATAAATTTTCAAAATTCTCAGGTGGAAAAACAACATTAATTCCAACTGAAGCTGTAATTCTGACCAGGAAAGTTAAACCTTTTCAGTAAATCCATAAACTAATCACTTCTAATAGTTTGAATCTCATTAATCCACATTTTTATCGTTTCCTCTGAGCGGGTCGGCGCCAGTCCAGGTCCAACTTCTTGGATAAGATGTCTGTTATCTTTTACATTTCTTTTTATTCTCTCTTTATTCTGCTAAAATTAATACTGACTTATTTAAGAATTATTTAATTTTGCTTTGGGATCAATAAAGTATTTTTAATTTGAAATAAACCAATAATTGACAGGGGAACGACTGATGGACGTTCAACAGTCACTGCTGGTGCAAATATTCGTTTATTATCCAATTTCTATTAAATGTGGTTTAAATTAAAACTGAAAAATAAATCTATAAACCGTTTGGTTTCTGCCACTTCTGTTAAGATGAGAGAACAAATTTATCTTTCATATTCATCAACAATTTAATTTTACATAATTGCAGCTATTGGAATCAATATTTTAAAAAGTTAAACTATGTCTACTACTGTTAATGAAACATTTGATCCCACTTGATTATTGTTATGAATATTGCCGCGTTCTACGAACAAACGAGGGAATTAATCCAGTTTTTGTCGTTTTATTGAACTTATTAAATTCCAGTTTGTCGCAGCTAAAGGAAAATAAAACCAGTGAAGAAAAACTGAAAACTGTTTCAGTTTGTGTCGGCTTCACTGAGAAACATGAAACTGTTTCATATTTAGTCAAAATAATTATAGCAAAACTTTGTAACATAAGACTCCAGTAACGTAATTATATCAATATATTCAGTAATATATCAGAGCTGCTACAGTCAGAACGGCAGGTTACAGTGTGATGCATTCAATATTGTAGGAAAAAAGAGTTTCATGTTCTTAATGTTATTTGTAATTATTTGTAGAATTCATCATCGCCAACAGGACGGCGACAGGAGAGAGAAGGTTTTCTATCAGGGTGGCAGCTCCGCCCAATTAGCCCCGCCCCTGTAGCCCCGCCCCTGTAACTCCGCCCCTTTATATCCGCCTGTTAGCTCCGCCCCTGTAGTCCCGCCCCTTTATATCCGCCTGTTAGCTCCGCCCCTGTAGCCCCGCCATTTTACATCCACCTGTTAGCTCCGCCCCTGTAGCTCCGCCCCTTTATCTATCCAATTATAAAGGGATTGATCAGAACGGTTCATTTTGGGTCTAAAGGAGCTCAGGGTTTGGGCTGCTCTGCAGTTTTCTTGAAGTTTGTTCCAGATCTGTGGTGCATAGACGCTGAAAGCTGCTACTTCATGTTAGGTTCTGGTTCTGGATGCAGACCACCGTCACCGTGTCCAGTCTCAGGAAAACGCCGAGCTGCTTTTCGGACTCATCATAGGAGTTTTTATGAGCACAATCTGTTACTAAAGCATGTTAAATATTTATTATATTTAGATGGAGAGTTGGAGCCAAGCTGCAGTGACGGATGTTGGAGTTCTGGTTCTGTCAGGTCCTTGAATTTATTCTCAAACTGGGTCAAGGGCTGGCAGCGAAGCATCTGCCCCCGTAACGCGGTTACCATGGCGATCTCTAGAGAAAAGTTGCACTTGAAGAAACGTCCACTCCGAAATACCGTGTTCTGATTCTGAGGCAAACATCACAGTTCAGAGGAAAAGCTTCGCTGTCATGATGTTTTTATTTTATTTTTACATTTTTTATGTTGAGGTTTATTCATGACAACAAGATCAAATATTTCCAGTCACTTTATCCAGAACCAGTTCAGTTTTGTCCAAACTAAACCGGGTTAGTCGGAACCACAGGCTGATAAAAATACACCATACAATTTATTTCAATAAATTTACCGACTTTAAGATTAGAATAGAATTTCAATGTAAATGTTTCCTGGTTGAATTTGTGTCTGAATCATTTTGTTGATTTGATATTTGTTGTTTTTTATTATTAGGCAGAAAAACTAAACGGCATAAATAAAAAATATGAAACACTTTTATCCACAAAACTGATTATCAAATGTACAACTGATAATTCTCAGGATCTGTTAAAGTGGTATTAACTGTAGCTGGCTCTACATGATATTCATAAGCTGTAGTCATAATTAATGGCATTTTATGGGTTAAATTTTATTCTGACAATTTGGAGCTAAAACACAAAGTCTCTGGATTAAATAAACTGAATGAGATTATTTCCATTTAAACGCAGATCTGCTAAAATATTCTGATGTCTTATCAATATATAAACTCTTTTATTACTCCCCCATGTTTCCATTCATAGAAACGCTGCATGTTCACCACAGGGGGGCGGAGCCCGAGCCGACTGCTCCGATTGGCCGCCGGCCGCCAAGGAGACGGCGCGGCGCTCCAATGGCGGCTTTGCAGGCCGCAACATCACAGTGAGGTCATGTGGAGCGGAGGAGGATTACAGAGGAGCTTAATCTCCGACTGGTTCAACTGGAAACCAGCTGGAGCGATCAGACCTTCCACTGCTCTGGTGTTTTCAGAGAAAACAGAACTACAAACATGGCAGACCCACAGGAAGAGCAACACAAACGCATCATAAATAACAGCAGCACAAACATGCTTCCTTTGTTTTCAGCTCAGTCATTCGGATGAAACTAAACAAAAGGTTTTGAAGGAAGATTTTCCAGCCATTTCCTCAAATTTTCAGTTTATGTTTTACCAAATTTAATGAAGCTTCATAAAGTCCATCTCAGAACATTTTGTCTAGAATTTTTCCTTTTGCTGTTTACCTGTAAATGTTGCTATAAAGCCTTGTAAAAGCATTCATATGAACTTATACAAGTTATTCTCAGGCCAGAAACGTCAACGCATTAATTTTGATTAATTTATTTATTCATTCATTAATTTAATGCCTTAAAATTTCAACCCAATTACTACATTCTTTTATTCACAAGCAAAAGTCCGGAGCAGAACCTTTGTATTGTGTTTCTGGTACGCCCGTAAATCCGACGCACAAGAGACACAGAAAGAGCAACTGACGACAAATCGTCTTCTCTCGGCCCACAAAGGGTTAATTTCTGCTTCAAACGATCTGATTGGACGCTGGAAAACACTACTGTTGTGTTTAAGATGTGCTAAAAGGAGTTAGCATATCAGCAAAGCTGTGCTACCCAAAAAATAGCATCTGAATGCTAACAGGTAGCAGCTAAACTAGTGTCAGTGTCCACAGTAGTGGCTAACCCCAATGTTAGCATCCACACTAGCAGCTAATGCTAATGTTAGCGTCTACAGCCCACATTTCAGTGGCTTTCTGAGTGATCAGACCTTCTGAAACATTTTGCTCCAAACTGATGGATGAATATTAAAAAGTATAAATATCTGACGTTGAGCTCAGATCCAGTTTTATTCAATAATTTAGCAGCAAAAAGGGGTTTTGAATTGAAAACCTAAATGTTTCTGTTAATATGTTTCTTTGATTAAAATGTGAGACCCTGTAATAATTACAATAATCCCACCACTAGTTACTTTGAGGTAGACCAACACATATAATTATGTAAACATTTTTAAAACATTTTTGCTAATAGAAAGAGAAAACATTTCCCTGACACCACTAAATGAAATCCTGTGAAACATTTCTGCTAATTATGAAACGGATCATTTCATCTGTTAGACTCTCGATGCGCCTCAGATTTTTTTGCTGAAATCTTTTTTTTGCACATTTATTCATGCTGATTATTACATGCGTCGCAATGAGAAGAAGAACAGCAGCGCAGTAATGATGGATGTTTACGGATCCATTTGAACATTTATTTAGCAACGGGAATCAACAATCAGACTGAAACAATAATTTCATTAATCGATGATAGAAATAATTGTCAACTAATTTAGTAATTGATTAATCATTAATCATCCAGAGTCCAAAAAAGACCATTTGCTGAAAGAACAGAGTCCATAGTCAGAGTTTTCGTTACCTAATCGATTTTTACATAATCACAATATTTGACCTTTTTCTGTTAGTATGAAAAAACTAAAACTGAGCAATATGTAACTAATAACAGCTAATAAAAAGTAGCAAACAAACCTTAACAACTAACTGAATTAGACAAAGTCCCAGCAAAATAAAACTAGAGTAGAATGAGAAGCAAGCGGCTGTGAAGCTGCCAGGCGGCGTAGCCGTCGTACCGAGTGTTAGCAGATGACTCATGTGTGCAGATTTTTCTTCATCGCTTTCTACAAGCTTCCTCTCTTCTACAGAATTAGCCCCGCAGCGGAGCAGCAAGGTTGTTTCCATCGCAACGCAGAGGAAAGTGACTGACAGTCGGCAGCGTCGCTCCTCCTGCTGCCAGACCAGAACAAGCTCCCACTTCATTATTCTAAATATTGAGCCTTTCCTGAGCCAAGTGGAGGTGAGAGAGGAGATCCACGGGAAGTCGCTTGGCTCCGTTTGGCCGGCGTTCCCCGATCGCCGGCATTCCTCAGATCCGGCCTAAAAAGCACCGCTGCCTTTTTTCCAAGCATCAGAGAGAAAAGCTTCAGGCTGTCACCAGCCGTTTTTTCCAAGCGTATTTCCAAATGAAATGTTGAATTAGTGTTATGTGAACACAATATTCTCAAGAGGGCATGAGAGGATTATATAACAAACTCTGTGCCAGGAATACCTCAGATTGTGGCGTTTTCTGCTCCGACTCCCTTCAAAAAGGTTTTTTAAATGACTTTGATGAATTAATTTGTCTCCTTGGTTCACACACACCATGTGGCGCTTTGGTCTGTTACAGTTCTCTCTGGCAGTTTGATAGAGAGCAGCAGGGATCCGCTGAAGCCGCCTCTACTGAGTCGGAAATCAACAAATAATTCCATCCTTTCTGCACAGCCGAGGGTAAAACTCTTTGTTTCTTCCCCTCTTTCCGTTTCCACCAGGCCCAGGCGTCCAGATACAAATGACTGGACGAAAAGCTTTAAGGCTCTATTAGACAATTATGTCACAGTCATGCAGATCCCATCATCATCACAGGGATTATAGGGGCAGCATTATGTTTTCCAGGCACAGAAGCCATTTTATAGCACAATCAGAGAAATGTTACACATATCAAATATGACACTGCAAAAACACAAAATCCTACTATTTTTGATCTATTTTTAGGCAAATATCTTAATTAGCTTGAAATAAGACAAAACTAACTTACAAGTAACAAGAGTTTCAATAATTTATTAATATTGATTTAAAAAGTTCCAGTTCTATTGGCAGATTATGTCACTTTAAAATATCAGAAAAATGTCACGTTATAAATGAGAATCTGCCAGTTAGAACTTCTTTCTCAATATTAAGGAAACTACTGATGTGAAACAAGCTCCTGTTTCTTGCGGAAAAGTTACTTGTGAGTTAGTTTTGTCTTATTTCAGGTGTAATAAAATAATTGCATTAGAAGCAAGTCAAATACTTGGTAAAGTTTTGTGTTTTTGTAGTGTAAAAGACATTTGACTTCCTGATTTAATTCCTTGAAATTAAAACTGTCTCTTTAAGAACTCCTGCTGTTTCTGAAGCTCCGCCTCCAGGAAGTCGTCCCAACATGGCTCCTCTCTTAACCCTTAAAAGTTTTTAACAGCGTCGCTCTGAGCAGCAGCTCAGCCGTTCCACCAGACATCTGCTAATTGCTGCTGGCTAGTCTGAAGGAGCGGAGTGGGGGAGGAGGTGCGCCTCGAAGGCGGGGCTAGGTCCAACCAGCTGAATGGTTGCCATGGAGACTAATGGACTTCTCAAACATGAAAGAATCAAAGCTACATATCAGGGAAAAGCATAAAAATATGATGGAAAAATCAAAAAAGTGAAACTGCAGCAATAAAAGCTCTTCTTGAGCAGCGCCACACAGGCAGTGATTTACAGCGCTAACTCCCACCTCCTTGCTCTGATTGGTTGTTTCCAGTTAGCACTGGGAGAAAACTGAGGATACAAATCTTTTTCACTGATTATCTGTCACAACCTGGAGACATATTCAACAAATGTGTAAAAAATATTTTTATAAAAGTTACTGCAGCTGTAATATCAGATTTTTATTTATCTCCATCTTGTTGCTGCTTGAGTTTGGACAGAGGGGGGCGCTCTGAGCCGGTCCAGATATATCGTCCTGGGATTATTGCAATAAACGATGATATTGTTGTTTTGAGACAATTTTAAACTAGTATATTGATGAGATAATAATGCAAGTACAACCTGTAAAGCTACACAGTCAAGGTTAAGAGCAATAATTTGGGTTATTTAGCCATAAAAGGAACTTTATTTTTACAAGTCTTATTTTTATAAAATAAGATCAAATTCAGTTTCAAACTTAATATTTAGTTTGAGCCTAAATGTTGAGCGTAGCTAAATAATTAGCAAGTTAAACATTTATTCTAAACAATTAGCTCACAACTAAATATCTAGGTCACACGATGTGGAAGTGGACTACCAAAATAAAAGCTGGGTAAACTTCATAAAAACTCCTGCTGCTGAGATCGAAGCAGCTTCAGCTCATCAAGTTTAACTGTGACAAAAAGTAAACGGAGGAACGACAACATGGCCGCCTCGCTGTGGGTTTAAATGTAGAAATGATGTCATTTCCTCCTGCGGCGACTTGGACTTAAAGTTTGAATACGATATTTTGCAGCAGCGTTGAGATGATGATAAAAACTATTAATTCAATCTTTTTAGATAACCATGAGTGTAGAGTCATTGTGGGGAAATTAAAAACATTCCTATTTATAACGGGCTTCGTCTGTATCTTTAAATTTATTCTTATGTATTGATGCTTTCACCAAACAGTGGAGAAAATGAACAATTGAAGCCGATGAGTTTTAATGTCTCGATTTTAACAAGAGCACATGAACCTGTCGACTCATTTACAAATACATGAATATAACCCCAGACAAAACACACACACACACACACACACACACAGGAAGAAAGAAACTAAACAAAAAACAAACCAACAGACCAATCAGCACAGAGTTTGCCAGTCACATGACCTTCTGTCCAGTTATAAATCATTTAAATGTTTGAAACTCGTTTTTACTAAAACAGCTGATTTTCTCACGGCCAAAAAGTCGTTTGTGAAAAATCCACAAAGTTTTTTTCCTCCATGATGAAGCAAAAAGGAAACATTAAGCTGGAATATTAAAATATTTGAGATGAAGAGTCACATTTTAGGATTTGATTTAAACAACCATGACAATGATAAAACCAATTTGTCATTTATCATGTTGAATGATAAATGACATGATTAATGCCTAACAAGAAATAAACCATCAAATGAGCAGCAGAACAGACGTGGCGTCCAGCAGATGTGCTGCCTGTCGGCACTAAACGGTAAAACCTGAGCAACGTGATTTGCCCAGATGTCAGCAAGGAGAGCGCGTTCCTTCTACCTAACGACCTGAGCAAACCTCAGGTCGTTCAGAGCCGCTGTGATGTAACTCTGAGCACGAAACGGCGTGGAAACGAAGGAGCCGCTGGGACCGCAGACGTCAGCAAGCGAAGCTCCACTTACAGACGAAGAGGTGCGAGAGGCGCGACATAAAACTAGAAAGGAGAAAACCTTCAGAGCAGCTTTCAGCAGCCTGGCACAGTCTACAGACTTTAAATGTGGCACAGCGTGAGGAAGACGAGGCGCAGCTTTGCATGTGTCATGTTTCTGAAATGGTTCCGAGTCTGTTGCAGTCAGATTCCAGATCAGCCTCCGCAGCGTACACACCATCCCAGAGAGGCTCCTACCAAACCTTCGGGCTGCGTTATGCAACCTACCGGCTGGATCACTGGTGGAGAGGCGGCGGCCTGCAGGGGGCGTCCTGCCAAATCTGAAGCACCGCTGGAAGATCCTTCAGTTTCATTGCTTTCTCATGTCAGACAGGAGAGAAATCAAACTAACGCATGGCAGCTTCTAGATTCTAAACTACTTCAATATTTAAAGGGGATCTATTTTGTAAAATTTACGTTTTTATTCTTCATTTGTGTCTCAACTGCCTAAAACAACATGCAGTCATTTTTTGGCAAGAAGTTTTTTATTGTCTGGAAAACGAGTCGTTTCAAAAACCTCCTGAGTTTTAAATCACAGGCAGCCCCGTTACCTAGCAACAAGCCCAGCCCGTTACCTAGCAACCCAGCTGATCTCCAGTGTTTGGTCAGCTGGTTTTCCCTCTGCTATACAATGGCTGCTGGAAAAGACAAGAGTTTACTTGTTGACTTGCTGCAGACTGGTTGGTTGTGCAGGAGCCTCCACTAATGCTTTTCAATGTAATTGTTCATCTGTTGGCAGCCATTTTGTCTGTCAGTGTAATGCAGAGTTCGGGGGGCATGGCCAGCAGCAGCTTGTTTGGATTTAAAGTGACAGCGACCGTAAAGAGGCAGAACTGATCAAACTGAAATCTGATTATCTAAGAATGATTTGGTGAAATAAATGTGGTGACCATGTTTTGTTTAGGCCAAAGGCCAATCGGTAAAAATTATTTAGTTACAATCATTTCAGTTTGTTTGGAGGAAGAACCACAGCAGCTGGAAGTGGAACAAATTTATCGTTCCTTCTTTTTATAAAGGATTTATTCACTCTAGAAGCTTTTTTTTAATTTCAGACAGAAAAGTCGGTCAGAGGGAAGGAGAGCAGGGGCAAAGGTCATCAGGTCGGGAATCGAACCTGTGATGTCAGAGGCTCCTCATGTGGGTTGAGCTCAATACCTTCCGCCTTTTGTTTCTCTCTATGGAAAAGTAGATGAATAATAAAAAGAGACTGGACTCTAGAAATAGTATCTATGATAAGAACATCTATAAAAGGGAACGTTAAAAGCCATAGCGCTTTTTCTTTTTACAACATTTCCATTGTTACTGCAGATTCAGGGATTCCCCCTGATGGAGCTGCAGACCACAGGCTCCGGTTTTATAAGACCATTTTGAACAGAGTCTCACTAAGTGAGCAGCAGTGAAACGGCGACTATTCTCCGTGTGACGAGAGCTAAACAGGGAATGAAACAATCAGAGAGTCAAATCTCACTGAACACAAAACGAAAAAGAGTTTTATTTCTCTGTATACTGCATCAAAATTTACAGCTTCAAAAAAATTAGATTAAAATGACTTTAAATTAAAATTGATCCTACATGCAGTGTTAAGCGGTTTATCCTCCTGCGTGCTGCTGCTGCAGTCAGGCAGCTGAAACCGTTTCTCCAAGGTCAGGCAGGCAGGGATTCTGGCCTATAGCGCGAACCGAACTGCTTTGCATTCACTACACCTGCCACAGACACATGACTCATCATCTGAATTATGGGTACATTGTGTGAACAAAGACTGTGGGGTTGCAGCAGCTGCAGCTTTAGCAGCAGCATCGATTAAAGTGACCGTAATGCAGCGAGAAAGAAAGGAGGACACTGCACACTTTGAAGGTCACTGCACTTCCAAAAATGGGGTCTCTCCAGAGCGGAAAGTAATTACGCCGGTTTTAGAGACTTCACTGTGAGCCGCTGCTGGAAAAACTCTTATTCTGAACAGAACCAGTGAGGGACCGTAACAAACAACAAACCTGCTGCATATGGACGTTTCCCCTCCTTCAGTCCGGTCGACCCGGTTCTACTGGAACCAGAACTCCACCATCTGCTCCACCTCCAGCTGCTGTGGTTCTGAGTCAAACCAACCTGTTCCCCTCCTGGCCTGTGGGGGCGCTGCACCAAGAACCACTGAAGGAAACCACACAAAAACCTCTGAAGACACTGAGAGCAACTTCCTTCTTCACCAGATGGAAACAAGATGGAGGCGTCAGATTTTAGTGTTGGAGGATTTCTCTTTAGTCTTTGGCTGAAGACCAGGAGCCATTTCTGCTGCTAGCGCTAGGCTAGCACGCTAGCTTTGGTTGGATTTACCCAGAATGCCCTGCGCTGTAGTCCACTTCCTGCTTTTGGAGCGGTCTCCGGTCCGCTTGGCGTTCACATTCAAACTGAACCAGAGTTCACTTCAACCGAACCCAGACTGAGGTTTGGAGGACCAGAAGTCAGGGGTCAGAGGTCAATTAGCATTCACAACAACTGGACCGGACTTTCTAGGCAAACAAACTACACTTTGACTAAAGTGGACTGAACAGGTGTTTTATGAAACATCTGATGTTCTTGGTGCTGCCAGCTGCATCGACATTTTAGCCGCTACAGCTAGCATCACTACATACAGAGTCATGGTCTGATTTCTACAAAATATGACTTAAATTAAAGCAGAGAAAATTGCAGATGTTTTGATATGTCAAATATTTATTCTGCCTTGATATTAATCCATAAACAGTTTGGTTTCTGTCAGTTCTGTCAATATGCAAGAGAGGACTGAACAAAGGTCTTTTATATTTGCCAATTCAATTTCACATAACTGCACCTGCAGCACACATAGTTTGTTATATGTGTAATAAGATTTAAGATTTTGTGAACATCGGCACGTTTTACAAACAAACGACACATTTAGTCCAGATTTTGTCAATTTATCAAACTTTCCGACTGAACAAAACACAGAAATCATTTTTAAGCCTCAGATTGAAGCAGCTGGTCGACGTTTGGTGAAATCAACGAAACTAACTTTAAATATAGTTTGTCATAAGTAAGATAAAATCTGCAAATGTCTCGAGTGACATCGCGAAGGGAAACTGTTCCCAGGTCTGCTGAGTCCCACCATCAAACTCTGAGTCATTTATTCATTTTACCACCAATAGAATCAGATTCGTGCCACTAAGAGTTTTAAGACGATTACAGTTTACCTCAGATGATGCCATCTGAGTGAAACTAAAGTTCAAACTTGCAAAGTTCAGCCTCTTATTTAAACACAAACAAAAAACACGCTTTTTAAAAGTATTTGACTTCCTATGTTTATCGATATGCTGCCCTCAACTTTAATGTTCAGAGCGGCCTACTTTGTCTTTTTGAACCTGTTTGCTAGTTTAGCAGCAAAGCTCTCAGTCTGTGCAGAGTTTGCATGTTTCCCCATATTTGCATGATTTGCCACTGGCTGCTCGTCTTTCCTGCCAGTTTGGGCCAACAGGATGAAATCATGACAGTCATGGATCGTTCGGAGGTCAGCGGAAAAGTTTTAATGTTCCTCGTTTTTTACAAGAATGGAGAAATAATTTTTGTTCAAAAATTATTTCTCCATTCAGAGCCACAACTGAAAGATGTGTGTGACTAATGTGGATATTTGAGTTTGATATTGTAATTTTATGTAAATAGTTTTGTTGACTGTGGCGATTCTACTGCCAGCCTGGATCACAGCAGAGCTCAGCTTTAGCTGAAACGTCTTCTGACTCTCTTTCTTACTCACAGGAGAGTAAATTATAATTAATTCATCTGTCTCCAAACACTTACATAAAGTATTATGAAACAAATCTGTCCTTACCTGCACCACTCATTCAATGTGCTGCATCTTACAAGCACTGACTGCTGCAATAACTGCAGCACAACGTTTATTATAATGTATAAAAATATAAACTACACATGAAAGTCAATAATTATAATAATAACAAAACAGCAGTTAGGGTACAAATGTACAAATAATCCAACAGAAATCCATTGATAAGATCAAGTTAGCATTGGCATGCTAGCATTGATGCTAGCATGCTAAGTAATACCATTAGCATGTTTTCTTGAAAATGCTAAGACGGCATTGACGTGATAGTATGTTAACATGCTATGTTACTATTAACAAGCTAAGTTTAACAGTTGGAGAGAAAGGAATCAAGAATTTTTTTAATATATATTTTGTGGTAACTGATTATTTTGATTATTTTTTTTACAGTGTACATATTTTGACACTGTCAAAATACTGTATGTACGAGTTTAAAAGTCAAACTTGTTTGACTTAAAAACAAAGAATTTGTGTCCTTCAGATTCTCCACTTTATCATGTATAATAATTTAAATATGATAAATCATGGAGAATCTCATGCCTTATAAATATGTAATAATGTTTTATCACAGCTAGCTCAAGCTACTTTTAGTAAACTGTTAAATATGGAAAAACAGTCAGAATTTCAAACAACCTACAAAATAACTGCAGCATATTATAGTGGATAGTCAACATCTGTTCATATTTTACGCAACCAATCTTTAAAAATGTTTAACTTGTGCATTAATGTGCATGTAATTCATTTCAAACTTTTCTCGTCTTAAATTCAAAACAGTAAATATCAGGGATGTTCCGATACCGATCATCCATGAGGCCGATCTCTGCCCATCACCTGGATTGGCTGTTAATTTTTTGCTTTACGTATAAATGATACTAAATTATCTGGCAATAAATTGACCTAATTTAGATATAACATACATATTTTACCACATATCTAAAATCAGTTTCAGTTCCCTGCTGCAGCTCAGCTGCTGCTCGCTGTGACAGTTCACCGTCTGGAGGTTCAGCGGCTCCGTCTGAAATATCACCTCCAGTAGCGGCGGTCCAACAGCGGGAGCAGAACCGGCGTCTCGCTCCGCAGCTCAAGACTTGAATTATTGTTCATCTTTCTGACCGTGTTGGAAGCTGCGCTGCTCTACCTGCTGTCTGGATCCGGACGTCTTTGGTTCCTGCGTTGAGCCTCCATGCAGCCAAATCAATCGAGTGTTTGGTTTTTAAATATCATATTAGATTCGTTGTGTTGATGCGTTGTGACGAGCTTCGCCCCCCGAGGTCATTTCCCACCTAACCCTCCTCCATGAATGACAACGTAAAAATTTCCACCCAGAAGTTATGAATTATTAACCAATCGCATTTTTATGCTAGTTATTTAGTGAAGAATCAAACATATAGAGAATTCCTCATCACGTCAGAAAAACATTCTATCCATCATCCAGCATGCTCATCTTAGTGGGGCTAAGGGGTCAAAGGGCAAGAGAAACATCCCGTCCCGGGAATCAAACCCAGGACCTTCTAGCTGCAGGGCAGCAGAGTCACCAGCTGCTCCACCGAGCCGCTAAAGACAAACATCAATGTTACGATCTGAGGGCGTTTCCTGCAAAACGCAGCAAACTTCTGACCAATCAGGCAACACTTCACACAATCAATCAATCAATCAATCAAGTTTATTTGTGTAGCACAATTCAGCAACAAGGCGTGTCAAAGTGCTTTTCATGATAAAAAAAATCAAAAATACAAAGTCATAGAAACAAGCCACACGTGGAATGATTCGACCCGACCCGACCCGACCCAACCCGATCAGAACCTGCCCGGCCCGGGGTCGAGTTCAGCATGCGGGCGACTCTGCAAACAAAATGTCGCAATTTCCGTTAAGAACCGATTTCTCCAGTTAGCATGAAGCAGGTCGGGTCCTAAAGCTGCTGCTGGCCACGCCCACTCAGCTCTTACATTGCAAACTGACGTGCAGTTATACAACCATGCATCTTTGAAAAGCATTAGTGGAGCCTCCTGCACAACCAACCAGTATATAGCAAGTCAACAATTAAACTCTTGACTTTTCCAGCAGCCATTGTACAGAGCATACAGCAGGAAAACCAGCTGGCCAAATGCTGGAGGGTTGCTAGGTAACGGGCTGGGCTTGGCTGGGGTTGCTAGGTAACAGGCAGAGCCTGCTGATTTGTGACATTATTTTCCAAAGGTTTTTGAAATGGCTTATTTAGAAAATAATAATTTATTGCCAAAAAACGGCCTGGTATTTTTTAAAGATGTTTGTAGAAGGAGTTGAGACCCAAACGGAAGTACAAAGAAAATGTGAGTAATACTTTATGAAGATGTTGAACCACACAAAGTGATTGAGTTTTTCAAGCTGCTCTAGAAAGAGTGGAAGCCTCAGAGGATGAACTTCTCCAGGGAGAGCAGATCTCCCGGCTGGATGTTGCTCTGATTAAAGCGTGGACGCCAGCGGAGCGACAGATGGCAGCAGGGAAAGTAGGACTTCCGTTTAACGAGCCATCAGCCTCCAGTTCATGTCAGCGTTCTTTACCTTCACTCCATTCAGGACCCTGGATTTTAACTGGGAGCTTCCATGACAGATTCTGTGTACAGTGGCTCTGCTGCTGCAGTGTGTATTGTGTTTGAAACTAGTTCAGCTGGAAACCAGGTCACTCATTCTTAGACGGTGCAAGTGGGACTTTATTGGATGGTCTGATTTTTTTTCCGGTTACGAAGTGAGAAAATCGTCCCTGCAGATCCACTTTGGGTTCTGGACTGCATCTCTGCTCTGGATCGCTGCCATGGCGATGCTCTCAATACATCCCTGTGACTCTACCTTGCTGCTGAAGCTGAGCGTCTGACCTGCGACGTCCTAGTTAAAGCAGGTAGATGAACAAATGGCCAGAAATGTTGAAGAGCCGCCATGATGAACGGTCAGGAAAAAACTCCGAAATCCTGTCGGACATTTTTCATCACTTCTTTGTCTCTGATTTAGAAAAACGATGGAAACTAAAACTTGATCATCCCGACTCAGATTTACACACTTAACTGAGAATCCAGAAAGTATTAAAAATCTTGATAACAGAATTTATAGTTTGATGACGCAAAGCCATTGCAATATCTGTTTTTATTCTATTTTCCTTATAAAACTTATTATAACAACAAAGTTGATGAGCAACATGTCATGTTGGACAGAACACCAGAGCTCTACGCAATTTCAATTTTAATATTATATTTTCATATTGCCACTGGCAATATACGATATATTATATTTGTTATTAGTTTCATTTTTCATTGGTTTCTGGTTTCTTCATTCTGCAAAAACATTTTTGTTATTTCAGACAAAATAATTTGGAGATTATTGTCCACTATTGTTTTCTGAATGAGTCAAAATGAGCTGGAAATTTGCTGTAACCTTTAAAAGTTTTCCTGGTTTGGAGTCAAAATGTCTGAATTTTGCCTGTTGATGCGACTGACTTGAAATAAACTTCATATAAATATATTTGAACTCAGCAACTGCTTTCAGTCAAAGCCAGCACAACCTGAATAATGATGATGACGATGATGATGATGTCTAATATTGTTCCAAACGGGATTAAACTGTTAAATGAAACATCTGATTAATCAATTAATCATCAGAATAATCTATAGACTAATCAATGAGATGATAGCGCAGCGCTAAATGCACCGTCTGCTGATGGTCACTACCTTCATCCTGGAGAAACTTGGACTGTTCCCTCGGTTCAAACTGCTGAGTCAGCAAAACCAGATTTTATTCTCAGACCTGACAGAGACGAAACCGAACCGGATCCAAACCGGTTTCAAACTGGACCGGATCCAAACCAGAACCGGATCCAAACTCTACTGTTTAAACAAATGAAACGATGATTAATGAGCAAAAAGCCGTTTTTTGTTTTGTTACCAGAGGAAAGAGATTCATCCGCAGCTCGAAATGAAACATCTACTTCACATTTTATGCACTAAACTCCTCATTTCCTTCCTTTCCTTGAGCTTCTAGTTTGGTCTAAAAACCCCATAAGGTTAATTATTGAACTACAACTTTGGCTTTATCAAAGGAATAAATTCATCCTAGGTTGTTTTTCTTTCCATACAAAGTTCTCCCAGCTCAGATTCAACTTGTTCAGTTTTTCTTTTCCTTTCCCATAGAAAGTATTCCTGGTTCAGTGTTAACAGATTTTCCTGAGAAAAGTGATGAATTTATTGTTGCCAACTTCAATTCCCTGTTTTCATTTGCTACTATTAGCTTTGTGTTTTTCTCTTCCAAGTGTGTTTTGAGTTTCCTCCAGGAAACTTGAACTCAATTCACTTTGACTGAATTGAACTGGATTCTCTATAACTGGCTATGAACGGGGCTTGATTATTTGGATATTTGCTACATGTTGGTTCTCCAGAAACAAACTCAACAGAAGTGAATCAGCAGGAAGTGAAAACAGTTTGACCGTTTTAGCAACATTTACCGTTTTCACCAGGCAGATCAGAATCATTGCATAAAACATTCAAAACATTAAAAGTATTAGAAACATTAAAACATTAGAAACGGTTGTGGGCCACAAAATTTTAAACTAGAAATGCAAAGGTAATAGCGCAGCTAGCCGTTAGCTGCTAACGTGGCTAAAGTCGTAGCCACTTTGGGTTTTTCATTCAAACGTTTGATGAACTTTGGCTCAAATAGAAGTAAAGTTCTCAAATAGAGCACTTTGCTTCTATAGAATAATAGATTACTCAATATTTGCTAATTGCATTAAATAAACAAATTGTATTGACTAAGTAATATTCTTATTTTTGTATTTCTTCCTGTTTGTGCCTCAATAAGTTTGAGACTTAATTAATTAGTCAAGTCAAATTAATTGCATTTATTGCCAAACTGAGGAAAACATTTATGGTTCCTTATATATAATAACAATAAATCACACAATAATAATAAATCACACACACATACAGTAACTACAAATTTCTCAGATGTTTCTTCCAGCTGGTTTTAACGCGCACACACCTCCAGACTCCCAACACACCAACTGCTTCAACCGCCCCCTATATGCGCACACGCACACACACACACACACACACACGCACACACACGCACACACACACACACACACACACACACACACACGGGGATCTCTCTCTTCTTGCTCTCGTCTATTATTAGATGTTCAACCCAGAGACAAACTAATGACACACTGGAATGAATCACCAGAGCTGCTGCCTCCGACTAGCAGCACATCCAGCAGACAGGAAGCCCACACACACATCACACACATCACACACACCATCAGACACATTATTACACACACCATCACACACACCATCATCCCGTCCCGTCTCCCCTGGCTGCAGGTTTTCACTGAAATGAATAAAAAATCTAAAAGTAAAAACTCTTCTGTCTGCTAGTTTCACAGCAGGGAGTTTAAAGTTATGAGTTTGGAAAATTTATCTTGATTTTAATTTTATCTTTAGGATTTTCCACTCAGTTTGATTGGGAACCAAAAATTGAAACATTTGTAACTTTTTCAGCTGCTGTTTTTTTCTCAACACAGAAATTTTATCCAACAGCAACAGAAACACAAAGACGAATTAAACTGGTTACGGTTGGTTGTAGTTAGTTATGGTTGGTTGTAGTTAGTTACGGTTGGTTGTAGTTAGTTATGGTTGGTTGTAGTTGGTTATGGTTGGTTGTAGTTGGTTACGGTTGGTTGTAGTTGGTTACGGTTGGTTGTAGTTAGTTATGGTTGGTTGTAGTTAGTTATGGTTGGTTGTAGTTGGTTATGGTTGGTTGTAGTTGGTTATGGTTGGTTGTAGTTAGTTATGGTTGGTTGTAGTTAGTTATGGTTGGTTGTAGTTAGTTATGGTTGGTTGTAGTTGGTTATGGTTGGTTGTAGTTGGTTAGGTTGGTTGTAGTTGGTTACGGTTGGTTGTAGTTAGTTATGGTTGTTGAGTTAGTTATGGTTGGTTGTAGTTGGTTACGGTTGGTTGTAGTTAGTTACGGTTGGTTGTAGTTGGTTATGGTTGGTTGTAGTTAGTTATGGTTGGTTGTAGTTGGTTATGGTTGGTTGTAGTTGGTTATGGTTGGTTGTAGTTAGTTATGGTTGGTTGTAGTTGGTTATGGTTGGTTGTAGTTAGTTATGGTTGGTTGTAGTTGGTTATGGTTGGTTGTAGTTGTTATGGTTGGTTGTAGTTGTTATGGTTGGTTGTAGTTAGTTATGGTTGGTTGTAGTTGGTTATGGTTGGTTGTAGTTGGTTACGGTTGGTTGTAGTTGGTTACGGTTGGTTGTAGTTGGTTACGGTTGGTTGTAGTTAGTTATGGTTGGTTGTAGTTAGTTATGGTTGGTTGTAGTTGGTTATGGTTGGTTGTAGTTGGTTGGTTGGTTGTAGTTAGTTGGTTGGTTGTAGTTATTTGGTTGGTTGTAGTTGGTTATGGTTGGTTGTAGTTAGTTATGGTTGGTTGTAGTTAGTTATGGTTGGTTGTAGTTGTTACGGTTGGTTGTAGTTGGTTACGGTTGTTGTAGTTGGTTATGGTTGGTTGTAGTTGGTTACGGTTGGTTAGTTGGTTATGGTTGGTTGTAGTTGGTTATGGTTGGTTGTAGTTAGTTATGGTTGGTTGTAGTTGGTTATGGTTGGTTTGTTAGTTATGGTTGGTTGTAGTTGGTTATGGTTGGTTGTAGTTAGTTATGGTTGGTTGTAGTTGGTTATGGTTGGTTGTAGTTGGTTACGGTTGGTTGTAGTTGGTTACGGTTGGTTGTAGTTAGCTATAGTGCATCTAGAGAAACTCATCCATGCGTTCATCTTCAGTCGTATTGATTATTGCAACAGCGTCTTCACAGGTCTGTCCAACAAATCAATCAAACAGCTGCAGCTGATCCAGAATGCTGCTGCTGGCGTTCTCACTAAAACCAGGAAGATAGAGCACATAACACCAGTTTTAAAGTCCCTCCACTGGCTCCCTGTAGCTCAAAGAATAGACTTTAAAATACTGTTGTTAGTTTATAAATCACTGAACGGCTTAGCACCACAATACATTAAAGATCTGCTGTTGTTGTATCAACCTTCCAGACCTCTCAGGTTCTGGTTCTGGTTCTGCTCTGCATCCCCAGAACCAGAACCAAACGAGGAGAAGCAGCTTTCAGCATCTATGCACCACAAATTTGGAACAAACTTCCAGAAAACTGTAAAACAGCTGAAACACTGACTTCTTTTAAATCTCAACTAAAAACCCACCTGTTTAGAATTGTATTTGAAATGTAATCAATTACAAATTTATTGATGGAACTTGACTTAATGATTGATTCTATGTTGCATTGTGATTCTGTGTTTGTAATGATGTAAAGCACTTGCTGCTGAAATGTGCTATACAAATAAAATTGGATTGATTGATTGATAGTTGGTTGTAGTTAGTTATGGTTGGTTGTAGTTGGTTATAGTTGTTGTAGTTGACGCATTGAACCAATTGTACCGCCCCTGCCAGCACAATTTGTCACATTCTCTTATTTCCAAATTATAATGGCTGTTTGTGAATTTTTGTAACTTTGAATGTTGAGCTGCTGGTGGACTGCTCTAGCGCCCCCTACCGCTGGGCTCAGCAGGTTTTCTGCAAGGTTGAAACCCTGGACAATGTGACAGATGTTCTAACTTTGGTTTGAATGGAGTCTAGTGGACGATCATTTGAAAACACACTTTGATCCCAGTGGATTTGCTCTATTCAGGACTTCCTCAGGCTTGGAGCCAAATAAGAGGAATAACTTCAGCATGTAACGACGGAGGAAGCATTCGCCTTAAAACAGCAACATGTTCAAACCAGCCAGAATACATGAAGAAATCAATGATCGACTCCCTCAACTATTGCTTTCCAGCAATCAACATGATGGTTTTTATTTTGATTTTGAAGTACTTACCACATCAAACTGAATGCTATATTAACATAAAATAACAGGTTTTCATAAAGAAACGCAGCTATTTCATCGGTAAACACAACAAAAGCGGTAAATATGTTTTGCTTATTGAAGGAATTTACCTCTTCATTAAATTATAACAGCACCAAACGGTCAAGCATCACAAAATGTTCTTCCAGTTGGGTAAATAAGTGGCTGAAAAACACAGCATGACTACTGAAGCTGATCTGCTCTGTTATTGTCTGATCACTGTTTTAAAACCCACCTACACCTTTCTGCTCGACTGAAAGGCGTTCAGCCTTCTGCTGGATCCAGGCGGGTCATTATTACTCAAGTCTGTTTGTTACTGTGACAACTGCTGCCGCTGTGAAGGAAGTGTGGAGACAAAGGAAAAGCTGTCGAGTCTGTGTTTTCACTGCCAGTTCAGACGAGCGCGGCTCTAAGTGGCTGCAGTCGATGCTAATGGCCGATGCTAATGGTAGCTTAAGTGATACATTAGCTCTGAATGAGGCCTGAAATCTGATCCACGTTCCTTCAAACTGAGTAAAGCAAACACGGAGGCAGCAGACGGCTCAGACATTTAGATGAAAGATGGAAAACAGAGTTTGATGGATAAAATATCGATTGGTTAAAACTGCAAAGCGTTTCTTGTGTTCTCTCTTTTTCTTTCCCATAGAAAGTATTCCTGGCTCGGTGCTGAGTTTATGTCCTGGATTTAGTTTCTGTTTCTTTCTCTCTGGCTATAAATATCAACACATAAATCCCTTTTATTGATTATTCCAATTTTCTGTACTTTGAGGCTTAATTTAGTAAAATCTGATTTTCTTTCCACCAATGAACTTCTTGGGTTTCCAAAGTGATGTTAGGGTAACTCAACGATTACGCTCAGATGCACAATTATGCAACCGTACATCTTTGAAAAGCATCAATGGAGTCTCCTGAACAGCCAACCAGAATACAGCAAGTCAACAAGAAAACTCTTAACTTCCAGCAGCCATTGTACAGAGCATAAAAACCAGCTGACCAACCGCTGGAGATCAGGTGGTTGCTAGGTAACGACACAGTGCCAGTCGAATGTGACTCAACAGCCAGGAAGGTTTTGAAAGAACTCGTTTTCCAGACACCAAATCATGAACTTATTGCCAAAAACCAGCTGAGTGTTTTTCTAAGCGCTTGGTTTGTTTTTAGAAACAGTAGAAACAAAATGGAAGTTCAAAACCAAGCAAAATGTGACCTTTGAACCATAGGTCTTATTAAATTCACAAACCTTGCCAGGTTAAGAAAATATGGTTTGAAGGTAAAAACAACTTGAGTAAAATTGCAATTTTCTCCTTTTTTGGTCACAAAGTTGAGAAGCAACTAAACTTAAAACTCTCAAGAAGAGTTCAGAAATTTTAAAATTACTAAAAGAAAACTTCAAAACTCAAATTTATGCAACAAAAAGGCTTTTGCTCTACATTTCTATTGACTTTGCCACAAACTGATTTGTTTTCATGTCTTAAACCTCAGGAAACTTCATCGGTTGTCATGGCGACTCTTTCTGCCTCTTTCAGCCTCTAGACAACTTGCAGCGCTCACATTCAAACTCAAAAAGCTGCTCAAAGATTTTCAGTTCCATCTTCCCAGTGACGTGCGGTGAGGTCATAGCTGGTGAGGCTCTGACTTAATCATAATCAGATTTACAAATATAGACCCCCTGCATGTTATTTACATAAGGAAATTTCACGCATGCGGACAACGCTGGAGGGCAAAAACACTTTTCTTCTTCATGTCATCATAGCCGCGCTGCCGCCGTAGAATAATTCTGTTAACTCAATCAAACTTGGACATGTAGATATTATTAATTTCGTGCTCCACAGCAAAGGGAAAAACCGTTAAAGTAAAACTCAAAACCACGTCTTTCTCGCTCTCTGTATCAGAGCAGCTACGCGCAGACTCGTTGCCATAGCAACTGACAACAACGCCACAAAAACACTGAAATATTTCCCACACAAAGAGCAGAACATTCAGTCTGTTGCAGTGGTTTGGTTTTAGGGTTAATGTTTGTTGTGCGATTATTATTGCTGTGGTATGAGGAGAAAACTATAAATATATCGCTGCATTTTACTGTATGGCTAGCTCCGTGGCTAGCTCGCTGTTACTGTCTCTTACTCTGCAGTTGTGGAGTCACAATGTCTGGGATCATGAGCGCCCCCTGCCATGAGGCCAGAGAACTGCCTGCCTCACCTCCAATCTGTTCTCTGGTTTCTGATCGCTGCTCAGCACAGAAACACGTTACACACACAGTTGGTGACAACAAACACTGAACATTATTTAAGTAAGCTAAATTATGGAAAATCAGTTTAAATATTAAATGTTTTAACCATTTTATTGGCGACGTACAGACAGGAGGAGCATGCTCCCATAGAATAGCAGCCAGTGCAGTTAGTGAGAGGTTGATCAGTCCAGGTGAGACTCAACTCACTGCTGCCTCACCTGCTGCGCTCCGAGCATTTGAATGGGAAAATGCGAAAATTCAGCGATTTTGAAGAAAAAAATAATCAGAATTGGTTAAACTAAATAAAAAATAAATACTTTACAGTACAAACCACAGGGTGAAAAAAGCAATATAAATAATTGTATCATTATAAATTATTTTTCCATGATGACCCATGTCACTGCATCTTCCTCAGGCGAAGATCAAAACCGACAGAAACCAGGAGGATCGAATGAGACGTTTCAACTAAGATTTCATTAAGTCATGCAATGACTGTGGAAGCCAATTCATTCTAGAAGAAGGCAGAAATGTTGCTGCTTTACTCAGAGTGGCAAGAACAAGATGGAAACTCTTGTGATGTCATCATGGTTTCGATGTGAACCAAAAACGTGATCCGTCCAAAATGAGCTGCAAGACAAAAAGGTCCAACTTTGTCCTTTAAGGTGTCAGTTTCATCAGAAACCAGGGAAATCGACTCACAGTTTCTACCCAAAGTGTCTTTTATCAAATGCCATTTAATGCTGATCAATAATATAGGCCCAATACAATCCCAGCTGGGCTCCATTTCCCACCCAGATGGGGCCCACACTGAGGGACTGCTGTTTTATTCATGTGTATTTTGTGTATTTTTATCCAAAAATGCAAATCACTGAAACTAAATGGGAAAACAAGGAGATTCTTTGCATCCAGATCTGGATGACCTTTTCATAAGCAAAACATGCAGCACAGAGTTTAAGGCCAATTTCACCATCTGTTAAAATGAAGGTTGACTCTGTGAAAAGATGGAGGAGAAACTTGTAGCCACTTTTGGACAGAATGAAGATATTTCTCTAGTTTTAGCTGCACGTTTCCAGGGAGAGTGTCGATAACACAACCCACCTTTTCTTACAAAAGTTATCTAAAAATGTTATTTCAGAAGAAAGTTTGTTGTGGTTTTGGTGAATCTCACACTTGTTTAGCCAAGAGTTGTTTAAAATATAAATGTTTATAGAAATCTGCTTTGGGTCAAAAGCTAACAGCTTCTTCTGACCTTTGCTGACCTTTTAGGTTTTCCTGTAATAAACTGGAGAGTGATTCATGGACTCCAACAGGCCGAGTGTCCGAGAAGAGAGAAGCAGGAACATTTAACCAAAGACCCATTAAGCTGCGTTTGTCTG
Source organism: Xiphophorus hellerii (assembly GCF_003331165.1). Classification (NCBI taxonomy): domain Eukaryota; kingdom Metazoa; phylum Chordata; class Actinopteri; order Cyprinodontiformes; family Poeciliidae; genus Xiphophorus; species Xiphophorus hellerii. The sequence continues at coordinate 143,393 of NW_022587641.1, read as the reverse complement.
GCAGGTTTGACTTTTTACAGAATCAGCTGGACAGATTGAGGCTTCCTGCCTGTTTCAACAGCCGTTCAGTCGGAGCAGAAAACTGTTATCAGCCATTACCATCACCACCGGAAATAAGCTGAGACTTTATTCACACACTCAGACAGAAACACAAACCCAAAACATTTCAACTCATACTTAAAAACTATTTTATTAAAAATAGCCGAGTGTCATCAGCAAAATGGATGAAAACCACAAGAAACCGCTGATAATAAATACTGTAGATCAGGGGTCTCAAACTCCAGTCCTCGAGGGCCGCTGTCCTGCAGTTTTTAGATGTGCCACAGGTACAAAACACTGGAATGAAATGACTTAATGACCTCCTCCTTGTGTAGATCAGTTTTCCAGAGCCTTAATGACCTAATTATTCTATTCAGGTGCTGCAGCAGAGGCTCATCTAAAAGTTGCAGGACTGCGGCCCTCGAGGACTGGAGTTTGAGACCCCTGCTGTAGATGGATGGATAAATGGATAAATCAATGAATAAACTGATAAATAAATGGTGTGATGCTAACCATTAGAGTGTTTTACTAGCAGCTGGTTGAGCTTCTAGCTCTTTCTGGAATCAAGAATTATTGATCCCAAACGTTTGGAGTTGCTGATCAGTTCTGCATGCAGGTTGATAATATCAGAGCATGAATATTTTATTGTGCTGCCTGAAACAAGATGCATAAAATAAATTGGAGGCTAAATATAAAAATGGCTTATGAGTTTATGAATTATGTTTGACAGCATAATTCATAAACTATGTGAGACCAGAGCCTGAAAGTCCTGAAAGCAGCAAAATTTCACTTTGGGTGGAAAACTGCAGACAGCTTCGCTTTACAAAAACTTCAACAGGAAAATCAAACCAGAAACACCTTCAGAGTCGGTTCTTAATTAATCAGATTACTAATTTAGTGATCGATTAATCGTCAAGTGGAGAAACAGAAAAATGAAAGAACATCATATTCAGAGCAGTAATTATGCCAAAACTGTTGAATAAATATGTAAAGCTTCTTAGTTTGTAAAATATATTTTACCCAGAACTCTTCAAGTGGCATTTTAGCTTCACCTGGTTCAAATTTTGTAAAAAGAAAAAATGTCAAACTAAACACATTTTTAATCCAGTTATTAATGTGTTAATAATAAGTGGAGCAGAAATCGTGAATTTTTCACACGTTGATGTGATTTTTAGTTTTATCGATACAAACAATCAAGCATTAGGTAAAGTGCTACATTATTTTAAGCAATACAATTTCTGCTTTTTTATTTTTCGAAAAAATTAACAATTTTAAAATTATATAGAGTACAGTATTTTTCAGACTATAAGCCGCTACTTTTCCCCACGCTTTGAACCAGGCGGCTTGTAGCCCGGTGCGGCTTTTCTGTGGATTTTTCTTCGACCACCAGGGGGCTCTCTAGCAGGAAGTGAATCATTGGAAGTCAAAATTGGAAATCAAAGAAGAAAGCGCTGATTTTCATTTAGAATAAGCTCATGCTAGCAGCAGGCACGACGGAGAAATGTTTTCAAACTCATATGATGCAGCTGTTAAGTTGAAGGCTGTCGATCTGGTATAACAGGAGGGAAATGGAGCCACTGCACGTAAACTCTGCGTGAACGATTAATTGACTTACAATTAATTGTCGGTTAATAGTTTATTAGATTAAAATCAGTATCAATCGATTAATAACGTATGTTTAGATTTTCTTAGTGTTGTAGTTTGGCCACCATCCAGCAGAGGGCGTCGCTGGTCATCCTGAAGTGGAGCCATGGATAACTAAACAAATATGGTGGCCATATCAGAAATGAGACATGAAAGGAACTTAATGCGTTTCTGTTTAGAAATGTAAACACTAGAGAATCTCTTAATGTTGCTTCTCAGCTTCTCTACTAGAAACTCGCCATGTGCTGCGAAGGCAGGAAGCAGAAAACAGGAAGCAGGAAGCAGGAAGCGGAGAGCAAATGTAACACGGTAGGAAAAGACTTGATACCAATTAGAACGGTTCAGTTTGAGGGCTACGTGTGATAAGGTGAGAAAAACACAAATTTCTGAATATTCATGCATTTAATATAGATGACACAAAAAAGTTCAAATATAATGATGTATTGTTTAAAATCAGCATATTATGAAAAATGATCTTGTCATTCAGCATTCAGTCAATGTTTTTATCTCTTTGTTTTTACCGTCTTCATTCATTAGACAGACGGCTGACAGCGACCCGCCTCCGACCCGCTTCCGACCCGCCTGTGCCCCGCATCCGACCCGCCTCCGACCTGCCTCTGACCCGCCTCCGACCTGCCTCTGACCCGCCTGCGACCCAACCCGCCTCCGACCCGCCTCCGACCCGCCTATGACCCGCCTGTGACCCGCCTCCGACCCGCCTGCGACCCGCCTATGACCCGCCTGTGACCCGCCTCCGACCCGCCTGCGACCCGACCCGCCTGCGCCCCGCCTCCGACCCGCCTGCGACCCGACCCGCCTGCGCCCCGCCTCCGACCCGCCTGCGACCCGACCCGCCTCTGACCCGCCTGCGCCCCGCCTCTGACCCGCCTCCGACCTGCCTGCGCCCCGCCTGCGCCCCGCCTCCGACTCGCCTGCGACCCGCCTCTGACCCCCCTCCGACCCGCCTGCGCCCCGACCCGCCTCTGACCCGCCTGCGCCCCGCCTCTGACCCGCCTCCGACCCGCCTGCACCCCGCCTGCGCCCCGCCTCCGACCCGCCTGCGACCCGCCTCTGACCCGCCTCTGACCCGCCTGCGACCCGACCCGCCTCTGACCCGCCTGCGACCCGCCTCTGACCCGCTTGCGACCCGACCCGCCTGCGACCCGCCCTGCTAACTCTGCTGCTTGTTTTCATTGTTTGGATGAAACTCGCTGTGGATTCTTCTCTTGACCCACAGTGAATTAAAAACGGTTCGGATCAAATCCAGACAGAAATCCGGTTCAGAATCTCAGATTGAAAATTGACGATCAGAGCTGGAAATATTTAGAAATATTGTACGGCTGAAATGTTCATCTTTAGATGTGGAAATTTGCAGTGAACTAATTACAATTTTCTGGCCAATCGTAAATATTTAAAAAGCAAAAGTGCAGATTCTGTTTATATTTTTTTTTTTTTTTTTTTGGCAGAAAAGTCATTAGAAGTATCGATCTATTGCCAATGTGGCAGAGAAAAGGGGATTTTTAGACCTTAGGAGATAAATAAGACCAATTTCACATGGAAATATCGGCCGATCACCGATTCCCCAAAATTAAGAAAATCGAGGCCGATTTATCGGTCCTCCGATTTATCGGTCCTCCGATTTATCGGTAATCCGATTTATTGGTGAGATAAAAGTGGAAAGCTGGTAAAAAAAAAAAATGTTTTTAAACTTTCACACCAAAACAACTTCCAGCTGTAGGTGTAACAAAAAGTTTATTTGCTACAAATTAACTCAGAGAAGCAGAAATCAGATGCCTGCCACACTTTTCAGATGTTTGAAAAGCCCTGCATGCATTGCTGGTCTATCATAAAACCTCATTAAAATAAACTGATGTTTGTTTTTGCAGCTAACGATTATTTTAGTAACTGATTTTTCGGCAGATTTTTCATTTCACCACTTCAGGTTTTTTTTGTTTTTGGAGTAAATTGATTCTTTTTTCTACAATTAACCAATTAATAACTGGATAGGTGCTTTAGTAACAGATTCTTTTTACAGAATTAAATATGCAGCCAAAGTTTGAGAAGGAAAAACGTTTTTTATCTTAAATGTAAAATGTAAATATATTTTGTACAGCTGTGCTCTCATCGTCTGGTTCTTTTAGTAAATGGCTATTTTGAGTCTGTAAACTCCAGTTGATGAATACCAGATTACTAAATTAGTGGAGGAAAACTTCAATAATCGAATAATCACGATTAATGGTTTCAGCCCTAGTTGCAACGTGACAAAGTAAAGTGAAACAGCATCCAGCTGGCAAGTGGAGGTTTGTGCAGCACCTATACCCCCATCTCTTCCTGCCCTACATGCCCGGCCGGCTCCTCTCTCTCCCCAGAACACTTTCTGCTCCTATTTTGGATTCTAAACCAGGCCAGGCGGCATCAGGCTCCTCCAGTTTTCCTGGTTCCGTTTGAACATCCGAGCAGCTGCCAGGTTAAAGCCCAACACTCCGAACTCTGCGGTAGGTTTCACTGGAGGAACCGGAACCTGGAGTTCCCTCCCGTTCAGGGTTTTTAGTAACGATCGGCTGTAATAACATAACCGGTGGTTATTTTTAGCCCGCGCGAAGACGCGCTCAGCAGCGATGGCTTCCTCCCCCCTCTTACACCACCATGACGCTGTGCTGTTACGCAAAAGCAGGGGTTCACCTTTGGTAGACCTCCAGCTTCCACAGCACGAAGCCAAAACAGCAAAACGGCGCAGAAATGAGCGAATAAACGATCAAGATGCGCAAAGTGACGCGCAGCGCGCGCGGGGGGCAAAACGGGAGAGGCGAGAATTAACTTCTGCTTTTGGCTCCATTTAATTCCCCACAGCGTCTCCGCAGAGACTCTTGTCTGAACTTGGAGTAGGACACACCCTTCATCCCGTCCAGCAGCAGGTAAGCATGAAGGTGTCGGAACCAGAAGAACCCAGTTTGGACGAAACAAAGCGACCCGATGAAAGCCTGAAACACGGAAACGCGCGCATGCCAGGACACAAAGTAAAGTCTCTTAACTATTTGTAGAGGTGCTGCAGGCACAGGTCCAGGCATTCCCCCTCCACCTCGTCCTCCGTCACCAGGTCCGACAAGGGGCGCATCGGCACCGGGTCGCCCTCCTGCAGAGGCAGCCTCATCTCCCGGACAAACAGCTCCAGGAACCGGCGGAAGGTTTTCTCCTCTGCTGCAGAGCCGGCCATCATTTCTCATTCCTGGGCAGAGACGGACACAAAGCACCAAGTTGTCTGAAAAAGGGAGCAGAGTGAGAACAGCCTGCGCCTCCTGCACAGGTATCATTACCTGAATACCTGTGCAGAACCGGAGGAGCGGGGCCCGAGGACGGCCGGTGGTGTCGGAGCGGCGGACCGTGGATCAGACGGACTGGACGAGCTGTCACCGGCTGGACCGAGCCCCCATTCAGAGCCGAGCGGGAGCGCGCGCCGCGTTATCAGGGATTTCGGCTGATCAGGAGGCGGTGACGTCAGAGGGAAGACGGCGTTTGACGTGAACGCGCACGCAGCCAGCGCCGCTTGCTTTGACGTCCGAGAGCTTTTAGTGGAGATGCCATCACGAAGGAGGATGAGTGTTGGGAGGAAGAGCAGTGACCTTGAAATCAAATCTAATCTAATCAGCAATCTCTCCCGGACTTTTTAATTTGAATAAGTTCATCATTTTTATCATTCATAGTCAGAGCTGCATGGGAGAGGAATGAAAACAATTATTCTGACGTTTTTCTCAGAATTTATTTATCTTTCCATAACCAAGAAAAAAACACAATGCTGGAAAAAAACAATATTGAAAATCCTGTCAATGACAAGAACACAAAGAATTCAGACTTTCTCTCAGATTTGCTCAGATTGTTTTTGCTGCATGAATAATTTAATTTCTGCTGAATAAATCCGAGACGGTTTCCTGAAACAGTTATGTGATTATTTTCATAACAATATTACTGACATACACCAGCGAATGTTTAGGTATTTATTTGGATTTTGACTAATTGAATTAGAATCTGATCTGAAGGTTCAGACCAGAGGTCAGAGGTCAGCCTGATCTGAAGATGGTTATGTTTTTAGATGAAATTCTCTTTTCTTGTCTCTGAGCGGAGTGACGGCTTCAGCCTGTTGCTCGTTAGAGACGCTAATCCCTCAGAGGGAGGAGAGTGAATGTGGAGCTTAAACCGTTAGTGGATCACATGACGTCAGCTGACCTTAAATAAGTGAAAAGGTCAGAGGTCAAACAGTTACACATACAGAACAGCAAACACATCCTGATCCTATAAATGACATTGTTCTTTTAAAGCTCGTAGTTTCTGTGCTACACAGATTATAGCATGCTGTTTTGCACATTTTTATTTTCTTATTTTTCTTATCCTTTAAACGTCTCCAGAGGACAGACGCTGCTTTAACACTAGAAGATATAAATGTATTTGTAATTATCCCTAATTGAATAAATGCAATAAATAAAAAGAAACAATGTTTAGCGTTGTTCATGTTCAAATTTGTTGTGTTTGTTAGAATAAGTTTCTATTTGAGTTTTTCATTCATTCTTTTTGAAACTTTTCAGCGTTTTTTGTCTTTTTATTTTTCCCTCTGGTTATGGAAGCTTTACAGCCGAAGCGATTTTTGCTCATTCTGTTTTATTTTTGGACAGTTATGATAGGTAACCGTGGCAACAGGATTGTTTTTACAGCTGGGAGCAGCTGATTGGCTGATTAGCATCTCAGAAGCTCAACAAACTCAAGGCTTCAGGCTGAGAGAAGCAGGAAGTGCAAATCTTCACAGATCAGATGTGCGACTTCAACGTCTCTCAGCTTTTAACAAAACGGACTGAAAAGATTTAAGAGGTGCAGCAAAAGCAATTGAGGCGGATTAGCAGAGCTTGGGGTCATCCAGGACATTACTAAAGAAAAGTGTCTCTTCTGCCCAGATATTGAGCTGTTAGCATCTCACAAACAGCAACAGTCTTCAGTCAGAGGCGTCCTCAGATTTGTTGCGAGGCTGACTGCTACTGGAGATCCTTCGTGCCCACAGCGTCACCCACAACCACTCTAAAGGTGCTTGGATGATGTGAGTTGGAAGAACATTTAATTTCACTTTGGGACAAATTAGGTTTTTTAATTTAACTGAATAAAGTAAAAGCAGATCAGTTGAGGGGGCAGAAAGTTTTTCCAGCTCCGTAGTTTAACAGAAATCACCTGCAGGTCAGAGGAGAATCTGCTTCCTTTCCAGGACAAGCGTTCTGCCTCCAGCACGTTTCCCTCTGCATGTCCTGAATAACAGATTCCCCAGAGAGACGGGTCTGCAACCATTTCCCCTTTTCTAACGTTTTCCCAGAAAAGTCTCATCCTGAACGCAGAACCAGAAGTCCTGCAGCACCAGGCTCAGCTGCAGCACCAGGCTCAGCTGCAGCACCAGGCTCAGCTGCAGCACCAGGCTCAGCATCAGCACCAAGCTCAGCTGCAGGCTGCACACAATCAATTCATCTCAGATGATCAGCAGAGAAAGAGAGTTGGCCGATTTACTTCCTGACGGATGCCGGGCGTTTTACCAACACACGAAAAGAGGCAGCACATTATTCTAGTTTGAATCTATTTACACTGGCTGCCAGCACATTTTAAAATTCATTCTAAAATGTTAGTATTTACGGTTACAGCGCCTGTCTCTCGCTCGGCTCTGCTTCCAGCCGAAGATCGCAGGCGGCTTTGCCTCCATCTTTGCCTCCATTTTTGTGCCATTTTGATTCTGTTGATTCTTCTAAGAAACAGAAAATTCATTTATTAAAACTGGCTTCTAGGGCGAGCCATGGTGGCGTAGGGGATAGCGCGACCCACGTTTGGAGGCCTTGAGTCGCCGTCGCGGGTTCAATTCCTGGACCCGGCGATATTTGCCGCATGTCTTCCCCGTTTCCTGTCAACCTACTTTCATATAAGGGACACTAGAGCCCACAAAAAAAGGCTTCTAATAGGTTTTATGTTTCCTTTTAATTATTTATTTGAAATGTTATTTAGCCAGGGAAGCTAAAATCCTCTTTTGTTTTTTTTTTTACCCCTCCAGGGGGTCTTTTGTGGCTCTATTGTCCCTTATGTGACAGTAGGCTGACAGGAAACTGTTGGAGAGGGGGGAAGACATGCGGCAAATGTCGTCGGGTCTGGGAGTCGAACCTGCGACGGCCGCGTCGAGGACTCAAGGCCTCCAAATACGGGTCGCGCTAACCACTACGCCACCACGGCACGCCCAAATATCCTCTTTTTTAACAATGACTTGTTCAGGAAATATAAAAACATCACACAGCAGAAAACAGAAGAATATCATAGAACAAAAATTAAAATACAACCAAATTTATATTGACTAAACCAGGGGTGCTCCAGTCCAGTCCTCCAGAGCCGTCCTGCAACTTTTAGATACATCTTTACTCCAACAGAGCGGGATTGGCTCTGATGGGCCTGGCATAGGCTTAGGGTTAGAGGTTAGGGGTCAGAGGTCAGAGGTCAGGGGTAAGGCAAACCTAACCCATTAACTGGATTCAGATGTGTTGAAGCATAAAGCATCTGGAAGCTGCAGGACAGAAGCTCTGGAGGACTTGAACATCCCTGGACTGAACAAACTACCACACACAGGATAAGTCAACAGTTTTTCACTGAGTTGATCAAAATCAATATTGGACTTTTTCTTCTGAGCTTTAGTGGTTTTTGCAAGTGCAGCAAAATGAAATGATGATTGGCCCATTGATGTGATTAATTTATTAGAATGTAAAATGCAGGTATTGCTGAAAAAATGGATGAGTGAGGCAACAGCAGGAAGGATTTGGTTTTTCCAGTAATAGTTTAAAAGATGAATTTGTACCAATTTCTTAATCTGGGTGAATGGAGTGATGGCCAGTTAACAAGAGAGCGTAGACGACAATCATGGGTATTAAAACCTGTGGTGGATATTGAGAAAATGTTTGATCTTTGATGTATTCTGTTTTTATCACTTTTTTATGCTTTTATCATCTGTTTTTAATCTTTGTTTGTATTTTAAAGCAGCTTGTAGTTATCTGACATGTGAAAGGTGCAACATAAATAATATTTTCCTTTTGTAAGGCTGCAGCACTAACAGTGATGCACATTTAGCTTGTTCTATTTCTTTAAATGATGAGGGAGGTAGATGGACTTCTTTGGGAAAGTAAATGTCAAAGGAAATTTATTCATTAGTACATCTAAAAAAAACAAAACCTGTTGACCAAAAGGCTCTGCGTGTTTAAATGCCAAAGAATGAAAAGTAAATAAATAAACAGGTTTTGAGATTTAATGAGGTTCTCAGTATTAAAAGACAAGCTGTTATAAAATTTCCTCCAAAACATGAAGTTGCCATGAAAAGGACTTTATGGTTGTTATGGAGACTTAGTTACCCCTTTTTGTGTAACGATGTAACTGCTTTGTGCCAAACAGCTCCTCTGTCCAAAAAACCTTATTTCTTAAATTGGAATGGTTCTTGTTACTAACTAGTTTTTTATTGACCACTGACATTGAAGCTCCAAATCTTAACTTGACATGAGAGATTCAGACTTCAGACAAGAAAAGTGCTGCTGTGAAACCAGAGAAGGGGTTGAGTAAGTGTCTGTTTTCAGTCAAGAATAGAAATGCAAGTTCATGGTACCGTAATAAACTCACTGTCGGTATAGTTTAAGTATTTCCAGTGATAGTATTTGAAGTTAATTTGAAAATATTTTCTATCATTAAATTGCAGGCTTGAATGTGCATTCCAATGGACATCAGGAGTTGGGATGCATTAGCCAACGCTTAACTATTTATTCTGTAAGCATTTTACATCATAATTCATTTATTTTATTTCATTTATTTATCTTTAAGTTTTTATGAGGATAAACTTAGACTGTCTTGAACTGTTTATATCAGAAAAATCCCGTTTATTTCAGTGTTGAAGAGGTGTAACAATTAGTTGAATCCTGTTCTTTGATTAAAAGAAATAGGTCTTAGTGTGTTTTATCCTTCCACATGTAGTTAAAATTTGCTTTATTTATAGGTTTAATTACATCTTGAGTGACATTTTTACAAAACGGAGTCGTTAATTTAAATAAATCAAAGTGTGGTACCTACCCGAACGTTATAGTGAATGGAACCGGAAGTGTGCAGGGAAACCGTTCCGTTTCTGTTTTCATTCCCCGGTTCTCCGTCATGAAGGAGGCGAACATGGCTCCTCCGGTGGACCTCGGGGTTCTGCTTCGGGCGGAGCCGCAGGAGGACGCTTCTCGCCGGGAGGACGGGCTGTGTGTGGTCGGTGTGTTCGGAAAGAGCAGCACCCAGACCGGGGCTCTGAAGGAGGCGCTCCTCAACACGCTGGCGGACAAACACATCTTCTCTCTGTTCGGGTCGGAGGAGGGCGACTCATCGGACAGCCACGTCCAGGCTCTCTACGACCAGGAGAACCGGGTCCTGTACCTGCTGCTGTCCTCCGTCTGCGACAGCCGGCAGCTGCTGCGGGCCTGCCGGTCCCTGAGCGCCGGGATCAGCCACGTCGACGCCCACGACTTGTGGAAGGGCCTGGACCGCCAGCACTGCCTGCACCTGCTCTACATGTTCTCCGTGTGCCACGTCCTGCTGCTGGTCCACCCCAGCCAGACCTTCGATGTGACCTACGACCGGCTGTTCCGGGCCCTGGACGCCCTGCGGCAGAAGGTCCTGCCCCTGATCCGGGCTGCCATCAAAGACTGCGCGGTGTCCAAAGAGTGGAAGCTGAACTGCAGGCCGTGTCCTCCGCGGCTGCTGTTCGTCTTCCAGATGAATGCGACTCTGAAGGTCTGAGCTGCAGCTTCTGCTGCTTCAGTTCTGGTTTCATGTTGAAGCTTCAGCCATTTTCCTTCCGACGGGTTTCATTTCCTAAAAGGGTTTGGTCTTGAGTTTCTCTAAAGGTAGAAAAAGATTTTCTTACGCAGGAAAAGCCCAGAGTTGAAGGATTTTCAGGCCAGAGAATCAACAAATTCTATTTTTATTCCACCCATTATTTAGTATTCTCTCTCTTTGGCGCTCAATCCAGTCATCCTTCCAGCAGCTGGTTCATTATTCATCCATCCATCCAGTGTCAGAAAATATATTTTCTGGACATTCATGGATCAGAAACAAGTTAATATGAATATTTATAACAGCCTCCCTGTTGGGGAAACTTCAGCTCATTGTTCTCGTCCATATGCAGGAGTTCTGATCGACAACAGAGCAGGCGAATCCCTGCAGGCTTTTCAATGGAACGACCTGCTCCACCTGCAGCCTCCCTGTGCTGCATGAACAGCATGGATTGTTTTTGTTAAAGTTGCAATTTGTAGCTTTTATTTAAAAAAAAGTTTTTTCCACATTTGTTCAAACTGTCGTCGTTTTATGACAGTTTATGAGACAGAAAATCTGTGAGCAGATCGACCTCCTCCCTTAGCTGCTATGAAGAAATGAACCAAAAACAACCAACCAGCCCCAGGAGGCGGGGCTTAGCGCTGTCAGTCAACTTCATGTACACCATCTTCCAAATTATTATGCAAGTGATATTTTCTCAGGTTTTCCTAAATGGTCAATGCAAATGATGGTCAGTATAATCTTCAAGTCATGAACTATTACAGTATAAATCTAATTTTACTGAACAAAGATCCCCATGACAACAGGATTTTTTTCAAAAATAAAAAACTCAAAATGCAAAATGTTCCAAATTATTATGCACAGCAGATTTTCTAAACATTTTATGGATTATAAAGAACTGCAAACGGTCATTCTGTGAATGTGCAGCATTAAGTGTTCACATGTACTAAAATCAAAAGCTATTTCAATCAGAACCATCTTAACAGACCCAGTTCCATGTTAACGTTGGACCTTCTCTGATATCACAGCACAATTCTTCATCCATTGAACTTGTGAGTTTGTGGAAAGTTTCTGCTGAATTTCTCTGCAGGATGTCAGAAAACCTTCCCAGAGCTGCTGGTTGATATGAACTGCATTCAGATCTTCTGCTTGAGGAAACTCCAAAGGTTCTCAGTAGGGTAGAGGTCAGAGGTCAGAGGAGGATGGTGACCACACCATGAGTTTCTGCCCTTTATGCCCATAGCAGCCAATGACACAGTGGTTTTCCTGGGAGCATCAGATGGTGGATTGTTATGATGAAGATGATTTTGCTACTGAAGGTTCGGCTCTTCTTTTGGAACCATGACAGAAAATTATCAGTCAGAAAGTCCAGATACTTTGCTGAGGTCATTTTCACACCTTCATGGACTCTGAAGGGGCCGACCAGCTCTCTCTCTCTCTCTCTCCCCATGATTCGGCCCACAGCATGACTCCACCACCTCCTTGCTGACGTCACAGCCGTGTTGGGACGTGGTGGCCGTCCACCACCGATCCACTACTGCGTCCATCTGGACCATCCAGGGTTGCACAGCAGTCATCAGTGAACAAATCTGTTTGAAAATTAATCTTCATGTCCGGCTGGGCCCACTGGGACCGCTGGGCCCGGTTCTGCTTGTGAGCTCTGGTTAGGGGGCCCAATAGTAGGTTCATGCACCACAAGCCTCTGGAGGATCCTCCACCTTGAGGCTCCAGCAGCTTCTAATAACTGTTTGCTGCTTTGTAAGGACATTTTAACAGCTGCTCTCTGAATCCCATGAATGTGTCTAACAGAAACTTTCCTCATTTTGCCTTTATCTGTAAAACCATCTTTGTTCTGAATCAGCCACAAATCTCTTCACAGTACGATAACGCTTCAGTTTTCGTTAAATGTCTGAAGTTTTCATATCTTGTCATACGGCACTACACTATCTGATGGTTTCCATCAATAGAGATTCTTTCTCTTTCCATGTTGCTTGGAACCTGTGGCCTGTTTAATAATGTGGAACATCCTTCTTCAGTAGATTTCCTTTAATTGACCAGACAAACTAATCAACCAGATCTCTGAAATAATTATAGTGATTCAAAGAGCCCTGACACACAATAGCATCTATAAATTTAATAGCACAACAAAAAACTTTATCTTTATGACACTTAAATCCAATTTGCATAATAATTTGGAACATGGTGTATCTGCGGCTAAATGCGCTAATGGTGGAAACAGAACTTACCATTACATGAAAACCGTTTATCCGCCATTCGCCGTCATTGGTGGCTATGCTAGCTGCAACATAGCGGAGCGCAATAGGGAAGGGAAAACTGGGATGAGCAGCGCCACACAAGATTGTGATTGACGGCTCCCTGCTGATTGGTTGTTTCTAGTTAGCTCAGGGGGAAGACAGAGGAGCTTGATTTTTTTTTCATAGATTACCTCATAGCAAACTAATATAGCGACAGTTTCAACAAAATGTGTAAAAAATATATTTCTACAAAAGTTAAATTCTGCAGCTTTAAGTGCAAGATGACCCCAACCTTTAGCCCCGCCTCTCAGTGGCTAGGCCAGCAGGAAAAGCCCCAGAGCTCCCGATGGCCAGTCTGCCGCTCACAGAGTAACTCCTTCTCTTCTCTTTGCTCTTCCAAAGGTCCCTGGGAACGGCTCGGACTCTGGAGGAAACCCCGAAAAGCCCAAGAAGCATTCCCCGAGGAGGCGTCTGCAGCACGCTCTGGAGGACCAGATCTACCGGATCTTCCGTAAAAGCCGAGTCCTCACTAACCAAAGCAGCAACTGTCTGTTCACGGTGCCCGCCAACCAGGCCTTCGTCTACGTGATCCCGGCAGCAGATCAGGACCCGGTGGGTGCTTTGCTCGGCCAGCTGCGGTCCAACTGCGTCTTGTCGGATCAAGACCCCGCCCCGGTCCTCACCGGGCCGAGGAGGTACCAGCAGATGCGTAGGTCAGCTCGGCAGCCCAGCGGCAGCAGAGAGTCCGGCGGCCCGATGGGAGGCCAGCTGGTGGACTGCAGCCTGAAGGAATTTCTCTGGCAGCACGTCGAGCTGGTTCTGACCAAGAAGGGCTTCGACGACAGCGTCGGCCGCAACCCCCCAACCTTCCCACTTTGAGCTGCCGACCTTCACCAAGTGGGTCCAGTTGGCTTCCCGACTCTACCAGGTCCTGATCACCAACACTGACGAGGAGCTGGCCGAGCTGGCCACCAAGGTGCAAAGCCAGGTGAAGGTCTTGGATGGTTTTCTGGACGCCGACACCAAGTTCTCAGAAAACCGGTGTCAGAAAGCTCTGCCTCTGGCCCACAGCGCCTACCAGTCCAACCTCCCTCACAACTACACCACCACGGTCCACAAGAACCAGCTGGCGCAGGCGCTGCGGGTGTACAGCCAGCACGCGCGAGGCGTGGCCTTCCAACGCTATGCGGTGCAGCTTCACGAAGACTGCTACAAGTTCTGGAGCAACGGCCACCAGCTGTGTGAGGAGCGCAGCCTGACGGACCAACACTGCGTGCACAAGTTCCACCTGCTGCCTCAGCCAGGTCAGACGCTCCGCCGGACAGCTAGCGGCTCCCGGCGCGGGACGCTATGCTAGCTAGCGGCTCCTGTCGCCACTGTTGATGAAGACAGTTTAAGTGAACATTATTAGTTCATCAATTGGAATTAATTTTAATCTAATAGTTGACAATCATAATTCTGTCAGCAGTTTGCCTCCCAAATGAATGTAATTTCTGCAGGTGAGAAGCCGGACCTGGACCACAACCCGCCCATCATGAACCACAACAGCAGGGGGCGCTCCACCAGTGCCTGTAACTGCGGCAGGAAGCAGGCGCCTCGAGACGATCCGTTTGACACCCAGGCTGCCAACCACGACTTCTACCAGGTCAGGATCTACGCTGCAGACCAGTTCAATCTATTTCTAGATATCTACGCTGCAGACAGACCGGACAGGAAGTGGAGTCCGTTTCCTGTTTAGAGAATATTTCTTTGTTTTCTGTGAGATTGAACCTGACTTTGAAATGAAATCATAGAAATAAAATAATCATCTTTTTGAACAATTCATGTTTATGGAAACATTTCCCTAACAGAAAAGGTTTTCCAATTTACAAATACATCTTTCCTTCCTTTCTTTCATCAATTAACTCTCTGTGATATTTTAACAATAAGGTATTTTTCTTATTATTCTGAAACTTGAAACTATTGGACCGGTATCAGCCCGTCTCACCGTTCAGCTGATTCGGTATTTTCCCGTTGGCTCGTTTTGTTTCCACCTGGAGGAAAGCAGGTTTAGTTTGTCTCTTCTGTCGCGCTCAGATCCTGGAGGAGAAATGTTGTGGGAAGCTGGAGCGGATCGACTTCCCGGTCTTCCAGCCCAGCACTCCGGACCCGGCGCCGGCCTCAGACCGGGCCCAGCGGCCGCCGTCAGAGACGTCGGCCGACGGGGAGCGGCCGAAGGAGACGAGCGCGGCTCACAGCCACACGCCCGGTGACGCCAGCCTCAGCCTGGCGCTCAGCCTGGGCCAGTCCACCGACAGCCTGGGGGCGTACGCGGACGCAGATCCGGCCGACGGCCCGGTCCAGCCCAAGAGGCCGAGCCTCGTGGACCGCCAGCCGTCCACCGTGGAGTACCTGCCAGGTAGGGCGGCCGAGTTGCTTAGGGGAACACCAGCGAGTTTTTTTTACTGCGGTGAAAAAATGAATATCACAAAATCAAATGATGACGTCATTTAAATGACCACCGCCTGTCGACCTTCGCTTTGTGTCCCTCTGCGAGTTTCTGTTCATCCCATAAAGTCAGAGAACTGCTGCTGCTGCTGCTGTTTCTGCTGCAGCTGCTGTTTCTGCTGCAGCTGCTGTTTCTGCTGCTGCAGCTGTTTCTGCTGCTGCTGCAGTTGCTGCTGCTGCTGCAGTTGCTGCTGCTGCAGCTGCACGTCAGTCAAGTTGATCTGTGTAGCACATTTCAGCAACCGGTCAGTTCAAAGTGTTTTACATCATTGACACAGAACCCGTCGGGGCAGCAGGTGGGTTTAACTGAATTTACCTGTAACCAGTTGATCGTTCATAGCTTGAGTTTATGATGTTCCAACATAAATGTAATAATCTGACTCCTGCATTCGCAGCAGTCCAATATGATCATAAACCCAATCATCAATGCCAGCCAGTGATTGGGGGAAAAGAACTCTGAAACACCGACGTCTTCCCAAATAAAACAAAACTTGAGTCACAGCAAAAAGTTCAGAGCCTCTGAGTTTCATTAAAATGGTTTTTATAGCCAGCTAGCTGCTAGCTGGCTAACTGCTAGCAGCTAGCAACATGAAAGCAGTGACTCTTCCATGGAAATATCTGTGTTGTAGATTCTGTCTTTTCTTCCATCTCTTTTAGCCTCTTTTATCTGCTTACACACAGACGCTGCATCTTACATAACCATGTTTATGTGTGACTGCTGGCAGTCACACATAAACAGACAGAAACTGATTAGACTGAACCTGATTAACTGGCCTGTAGGGAGGAACAGACTGCAGAGAGGAATAAAAAGCTAAACTCTCCAGTCTTTGCCTCACCTGGTTCCGTCCATCAGCTGAGCTCAGTGGGCCGGTGCTGGACGTGAATGTAACTCTGGTTCTGATCCATTTGGATGACATGTATGGCTTGTAACATTTGATCGTTTTTCGGCATTAAAGCCTGTTTTTATAAAAAAAATCTCATATTTCTCAAGGTAATTTACACTCAGGGGTTCTGGTCGGTCCTGAAACCGGTTCCTGGACCTGGTGGAGCTCAGAGACAGAATGAATGAAGTCCAACATCTGATAGATGGAAGGAAGGAAAGTGGTTTATGTACAGTACAGCGCCTTGTGAAAGTATTCGGCCCCCTTGAACTTTTCAACCTTTTGCTGCTTTTCAGGCTTCAAACATAAAGATCTAAAACTTTTATTATTTTGTGAAGAATCAACAACAATCGAGAGGCGGAACGAAATTTATCGGATATTTTAAACTTTTTTAACAAATAAAAACCTGTGAAGTGGGACGTGCCATTTTATTTACCCCTTTACTGTCAGTGCAGCAAACTCACTGCAGAAGTTCAGTTTGGATCTGTGAATGATCCAATGTTGTCCTAAGTGACTGATGATGGTAAATAGAATCACCTCTTTATAATAAAGTATAAATGCAGCTGCTCTGTGATGGTCTCTCATCATGAAGACCAAGGAACACCAGCAGCTCTGATACTGTTGGAGAAGTTTAAAGCTGGATTTGGAAAGAAAAAGATTTCCCAAGCTTTAAACACCTCAAGCAGCAGTGAGCAGGCGATCATATTGAAACGGAAAGAGTATCAGATCAAATCCACCAAGACCCGGCCGTCCTCTAAACTTTCATCTGGAACAAGGAGAAGATCAGAGATGCAGCCAAGAGGCCCATGATCACTCTGGATCACTCTGGATCTACAGAGATCTACAGCTGAGGTGGGAGAGTCTGTCCATAGGACAACAGTCGGTGGTAAACTGCACAAATCTGGCCTTTATGGAAGAGTGGCAAGAAGAAAGACATTTCTCAAAGAGAACCATAAAAGTCTGGTTTAAAGTTTGACACCAGCCACCTGGGAGACACAGCAACACGGAAGAAGTTGCTCTGGTCAGATATGTTTCCATAAAAGCAACAACTCATCACCCTGAACACACCATCCCCAGCGTCAAACATGGTGGTGGCAGCATCATGGTTTGGGCCTGCTGTTCTTCAGCAGGTCAGGGAAGCTGGATGGAACCGAATACAGAACCGTTCTGGAAGAAAACCTGTTGGAGTCTTTAAAGACCTGAGACTGGGACGGAGATTTACCTTCCAACAAGACAAAGATCTCAAACAGAAAGCAAAACCTACAATAAACGTATCCAGGTGTTAGAATGGCCTAGTCAAAGTCCAGACCTGAATCCAATGGAGAATCTGTGGAAAGAGCTGAAAGCTGCTGTTCACAAGCTCTCCATCCATCCATCCTCACTGAGCTCCAAATGTTCTGCAAGGAAAAACGGGCCAGAATTTAGATCTTTATGTTTGAAGCCTGAAAAGCGGCAAAAGGTTGAAAAGTTCAAGGGGCCTGAATATTTTCACAAGGTGCTGTATATAAAATGAGTGGTTTTGCATAAATTTATATGAATATATCTTATTAAACAAAATGTTTTGAAGTTATATATTTGGCCAAATCCAATGAACAAAGCAGAAAAAGTGGAATATGGTGTTCACATTGCTGTTTTTGTCTGTCTCCAGGAATGACGCACTCCGCCTGTCCCAAAGGTCTCCTCCCAAAGTTCTCCAGTTGGTCTCTGCTCAAACTGGGACCAGCAAAGTCCTACAACTGCCACACTGGTCTGGAGCAGCCGGGCTTCCTGCCGGGCTCCTCCTTCCTGCTGCCTTGGGACTTGGTGATCCGCTCTCGCTCGGAGGAGGACGCCGGCCCCACGGAGCCTCTAGACGGAGGGACGACGTCCTGGCCGGCGCCCAACAAGAACCCGGTGGGGAAGCGCGGCGGCGCCGGGACGGGCCGGAGCCGTCGGAGGGACGACGCGGCGAGGGCCTTCGTGGGGTTCGAGTATGAAGACGGTCGGGGCCGGCGCTTCATCAGCAGCGGGCCCGACAAAATCGTAAAGGCGCTGGGGCCGGGCGGCGCCAAAGATCCAGCCAGCAGGGTGCTGAACGCCGACATGCCGCTCTACGTCCCGTCGCCCGCCCAGGGCCGCGGCCTGAAGCCGCACTTCGCTCAGCTGGCTCGGCTTTTCGTCGTGGTGCCCGACGCGCCGCTGGAGATTACCCTGAACCCCCAGGTAAACTACGGCAAGCCAGGAGGGCCACGGACATTCATGATGAAGCCGTTATTGAAAGAGTTGTGTCTTTAGCTGCTGATTATACAAATGATATAAATGTCAGCTCTCTGACTCCAACCCTTTCCTAAAACAAACCTCTGTCTCATGATCTGATGGTTCTGGTGGTTCAGTCTGAATTGAATTGTGATGGTTTTAGTTCTGCTGCTGCTTGCTCTCAGTGTTTTTCTGTTTGCAGGTGCAGCCCGGCGCTCCTCCTTGCCCGATCTTCCACCCCGAGCAGACGGAGGTGACGCTGCCGAACGACGGCTTCTGGGTTCTGCGCTTTCCGTATTCCTACGCCACCGAGCGCGGGCCCTGCTTCCCCCCCAAAGAGAACCAGCCGCTGAGTAACTACAAGGTGCTGCGAGGCGTCCTGCGGGCCAGCACGGCCAACCCACCGCAGTGACCCTCAGTGACCCACGGCGCTGTCGGCACGGCCAACCAGGCGCCAGAATCCAGTCTGGGATTTTAAGATGCACACAGGAGTTTATAGGTTCATTTCTGAAGAATGGAAGCATCATCAGTTACATGCTAATGCGAGCTATCATGACCAAAAGGCCTTTAGTCCGTCTCTTTATGCTGCAGTGATTTCTAAAGCAAAGCTGATGAGCTCCGAAATCAGAGTTTTGATTGTTGAGGTTTTCGACTGTTTGTAAGTTGTTGAAGGAAACCAGATTATGTACATTTAATATCTTTTCTAACTTTAACAATTAAGTTTTCTGGAGAATTTGAAAATGGGAAATGTAATTTCCAGTAGGGGGTGCTGTGCATGTTTTTTGTTCAATCAGGGATTCCTGTTGGCTTCATAAGTTTCAGAACTGAAATGCAACATGTGTATCATGCAGATTCATCAGTTTAAAAATGTTTAGTTTGGTTTTTGATTTATGTTCTCATTTTTGTAAATAAATAACATTTAATTATCAGAGTCTGATTTTTTTAATGGTTTATGAAATCCCTCATTTCGAAGTTCTCATTCCTTAATTGCACATTCTGTCCACTAGATGGCCCCACTTTGTTTTAACTCGGTCCAAAGTTTCAATGACAAGCAGTTGCTGCGGAAACCAAGCAGATTGATTTCCTTCCAGATGAGCACAAACAGAGAAACAACCAAAAACAGCAATAGTGAAAAATATCTACAGAATATCTTCAAAAACAATCAACTTGTTGCTGGTAGCAGCTTGAAGACTGATGGGGAGAATTACATTCCTGGTGAAAAATAAATATACTGTTAAATTTGAGCATACTTTGAGTCAGACTAATCATGAGCATAGTCCAAGTTCCACTTTAGTTAACTTAAGTGGGACATTTTGGGAACAACTAATTTTGTGCTTAGTGTATTTAATAGTATTTAAATTTTATTAAAATGGGAGTCATATATATTTGCAGTACTGCAATGTGTATGAAGCATTAATGTACAAAGTGGCAACGCAGAATAATAAAAGACATTAAGTAACTAAAAAGTTACTTCATTAGCAATTATAATAAACCACAGTGTAATTGTAGCAAACTGTAATCACACTACTAATATATAAAATATGTAATGCCAATATACTGAAAATACATTCTAAGTATATTTTAAATGTAATTCAATCACAAAAATAGTACACTCAAAATATACTAATCAAGCATGTTTATATTACATAAAAAGCAAAATACTTAAAGTATAATAAGTGTAACTTAAGTTGTTCCAAAAAAGTATGTGAAAGTACCATAAATTGTGCTTTAATACAATTTACTATGAATACAATGCTTTAATTTCTGCATAAAGATTGTTATTTTCAAAAACTACCTTTAACCTGACCAATGAGCCTCATCAGAAATCCTGTTCTAATTGATTCACCGTGGCTGGGTAAACTCACATACCAACGTTTCTGAAGATCCAGCTGCTCCTCGTGTTTCTCAGCAGAAACTGAATTGAAAGCCAGCGGCCGGTGGGCGAGAGGCGACAGCGGCCTGGACCATCCGCTGACCTCTGGCCGACCCAGCCGGGAAGCTTTGGGTTGAGGGAGGAAGTACCTGGAGAAAACCCGCGCATCCACATGGAGAGAAAACTGCAGCAAGACGGTCCTGGATTTAAACCCAGGACCGTCTTGCTGCAAGGCATGGATCCTTTTCCTGTTTTCCAGGTAAGCAGTATTGTTCTAGATCATTTTGGTTTTAAACGCAGAGTTCCAGTTTTACTTGGAAAATCCAACTGGAACATCCTCAGAAGTCGGATTTCTACGGCAGTGGATTAGGGCCACTGTAGATAGAAAAGGAAAGACGGAGTAAATTTCTGCCAAAACAATTCTAGAAAAAAAATTTACTTCAAAAGTTTTTCTGCTGATATTGTGATGTTTTCTTCTGACTGTACTTTGCTTTGCTGTGAAATTTGACTCACTGTTTGTTCAATTGTCTTGTTTTCTGTTCCTTCACATTTTTATCTGCTTCTGCATAGCTTATGGTTTTACTCGTTTTAATCCGTATGATTTCTTTTGCCCTATTCCTTATTTCACATCCTCCATACGTAACTCTGTTTCCCTCCACAGTCATAACATTTTTCTTGTGCTTCTTCTTTACATTCTTCTAATTTCAAATCAAATTTTATTTGTATAGCACATTTCAGCAGCAAGGCATTTCAAAGTGCTTTACATCATTACAAACACAGAAACACAATGCAATATAGAATCAATCATTAAGTCAAGTTCCATCAATAAATTTGTAATTGATTACATTTCAAATACAATCCTAAACAGGTGGGTTTTTAGTTGAGATTTAAAAGAAGTCAGTGTTTCAGCTGTTTTACAGTTTTCTGGATGTTGGTTCCAAATTTGTGGTGCATAGATGCTGAAAGCTGCTTCTCCTCGTTTGGTTCTGGTTCTGGGGATGCAGAGCAGAACCAGAACCAGAACCTGAGAGGTCTGGAAGGTTGATACAACAACAGCAGATCTTTAATGTATTGTGGTGCTAACGTTCAGTGATTTATAAACTAACAACAGTATTTTAAAGTCTATTCTTTGAGCTACAGGGAGCCAGTGGAGGGACTTTAAAACTGGTGTTATGTGCTCTCCTCCCTCACGTGTCTCTTGGCTCCGCCCACTTTGCTGGCCAGGGGCGGGCTTGGCTTTGGGAGTGGGTTCGTTACGCTTCAGGTCAAAGTGCAGATTGGATGTTGTCATTCGATCGTCAAGCGAATTTTGAGGAAAGTTTTAAAATCTTGCAAAAGAGAAAATGTTACTGTTGCGTGTTTCTGGCTAGAAGCGAATCCAGACTCATTTCGTCCGATGTTGACGTTTGCATGATCGTAAAAAACATCAAATTCACTCCTCTGACCGATTACGACTTGTTAAAAAGACACTAACCATGTTTCCTCCAGAGGCGACATGTAAAAATCTGAAGAGATTTTCACTGTTTTACTGCAACAACTTTCTTTATTTAAGAGAACAGATTTTGGTTTTAATGAGGGTTTGGGTTTTTTCATCTTGCTAAAATGAGGAAGATTTCTTGGACCGAGGAAAGTTTCTCCCTGCAACACGTAGAGATGCGAATACTTCCTGGATTTGTTGTGTTTTTGTGAAAGTGTCTACAATGAAAAAGCCGTCGCCATGGTTACAATATCCAAGTCTTTAAAAACGTACGAGTATGGTGAGATACACTAAATTATTACATTACTGAATGCCGAACAAAATGAGTTAACATGAGCTGCTGTGAGAGAGAAGTTCAGGAAATAACTTCTCTCTACAGAGGCACAGAAATAAATGAATGGAAGTTAATATTTCTAATCACTTGAGGCGTTCACAGCCCAAAACAGAACTAAACTCTAACTAAACTAATATCAGGTGTTGGAGTCCAGGAGACTGATTTCACAATTTACTTGAAATTTCTGTTTCTTTTTCCTGAAGTGAGACAGCTCCGACTTTATTTGTGTTGTCTGCAGTAACCGCTCTGCTCCACATGCAGGTAGAACTACAGTGGCTTTTTTAAAACATTTACGTTACATTCAACCTGTGAAAACATCCGACTGTCCAGCATTTGGAGCTCTGGCTTCATACCGGCTGGTCAGAGGTCACAGAGAGGATGTTTGGGTCTAAAGCGGCAGCAGGTTAGTGTTCAGCTTACAGTGAGAAACGTTTCGGACAGAGTAGCGGTCCTCTAACATCCACTGATTATCACAGAATGACTGCAGGAGCCACAACTACTTACTATCAAAGAAATATGTGGTTGAAGGCAAAGGGGAGAAGTGAAGAACCACGGAAACGGTTTGGTTTGGCTGAACCTTCAGACAGACGGGAGTCTCTGCAGGTGAAGCAGCGTTTCCAAAGCAACGCGTTTCTCAAGAGCCACACCTGATTGGACCAAATTAACATCTGTCACTAGATTTTCTTTTTAAATGTTGCTAGCTGACGTCTTTGGCATCAAACTGTCCTTTATTTTCTTAGTTACGCAGGCTTGCTGTTGTAACCCAGAAAAGACTTTGGGATTAGTTACAGTTTAAGCACTTTGATGGGATAACGGCGGACATTTTGTGTTAGCATTAGCGCCGTTAGTTGCGTCTACATAGTGCCTTCTCTTAACAGAGAAAGTCTGCTTACATTTCAAAATAAGAGCTTCTGTTTTAGTAGCAAACAGGAGCCATTTTTCAGGCGTTTATAAGTAGGTAGGGATGAATGTTGATACTTTAAAACAAAAACCGTTTTAGTTCCTGAAATAATGTAACACTAAGAAAAATAGTTCAAAACAAAACAATTTTAAATACATCACTCAAAAATTTTAACTTATTCTGAAAAAGTTGAACCCTCAGCTTCTTATTTTGTTGCTCAACTTTAATAATGATGATAATTTTGGACACATTTCTGCAGTGGGATCTGGCCAATCAGAGTTTGCTCTTGAGAGACGGCGTCACTCAGAAACGCCACTTGGGGTCAGCAGAGGGCGCGGCCTCCCTTCAGATGGTGGCATCATAGGGT
>NW_022587641.1:108161-119950 GCF_003331165.1 Xiphophorus hellerii | reverse complement strand
CGGTGAGGCACTGCCACTCCAGGCCTCCTGGGGGCGGAACTCTGCGTGTGGCCCGACGGTATCAGACCCAGCAGCTCTTTGGATCTGCTCGGCCACCTACGACCCGATCGGCGGCTGACGCGGCTTCGCCTGGAGGCTTGGCCTAAAAGCGCGGCCGTTTGGGGCCACAGTGGGTCCGTGAAGCCGGCGGCGCCGGGCTGCTGGAACGGGAAGCGCGGCCTGCGTCTCAGGGGGCGCGCTCCCCGGTAGCTGCTGGGGCTGATGTGGCTCTCCAGCGACGGCCCCAGCAAGCTGAGGCTGGTTCTGTCCGTTAATGAGTCCGTCCGGTCTTCGTAGGCGAGGTCCGCTGGAGCCGAGCACTGCTGCAGAGGCCAGCCGCCGCGGCTTTTTCCTCCCACGTCTGCGGCGCTGCCTCCCTCGCCTCCGTCTCGCTCTACTCTCATTGCTTCATCTTCTTCCTCCTCTTCTTCCTGCTCCTCCTCCTCCACCTCGGTGACCTCCTCCTCCTCCACCGGCTCCTCCGCCCCGCCCTCCTCTTCGTCCTCCGTGCTGGCGGGCGGCGGGGAGCGCGGGTCGCGCAGGAACACCACTATGACAGTTATGTTGTCGCTGGAGCCTGCGTCTCGGGCGGAGGCCACCAGCTTGTGGGCCACCATGGTGGTGTCGCCGGCGTTCTCCTGCAGATGGTCGCTGACGACGCGCACTGCCTCGTCGGGACTCACCGTGTCCCAGAACCCGTCGCAGGCCAGGATCAGGTAGTCCTCTGAGCCGTCCAATGGGAAGATGCCGTGGTCGGCGTCCCCACAGATGTACGGCTTGTGCTCCGAGTCGCCTGTCAAAACAATCAGGTTATATTATTGTCTAGAAGACTTTTTTGATTGCCTGACGCTTAACGCGTGTTAGGTCAAATAATCTGGTTTTCCTGTTGACTTGCACTGAAATCTGGAGCCTCCATTTGTAATTATTAAACCATTAAAATAGACTTTTATTTGGAAAAGGTTCTGTGAACTCTATTTTAAAAGGCCAAAATGATCTCTTTTGTATACTGACTTTAGAGCCATTACTGAAATGAAACCTGTTTTTGCGACAGGCTCCAATCACACAGCAGGTTTTCAGCTGAAATCCGATTTGTTTTTTTGCTCATTCATATCATTCAACACGATATTGTCGGCTGTAATCAGACTTCCACCTGCAGAAGAAGAACGCGGCCGTCTCACAGCAGCGCTCCACAACTAACTGCAACGGCTTTTTGTGCAACATTGACTGCAACTTCAGTGGAGAAGCGGGTTCAGTGTTGGCCTGGCGTTCATAATTTCATATTCCTAATTTTCACACGTTGTTTACATCTGGCTTTTTTTTATGACGCTTGTTTCACATCAACAACATAAAAAGTAAAATGACAAACAGAAAATCTGGATTTCAGCTAGGCCTGTCGCGATAAACAATAAATCAATTAATGGCACAAAGCTGAAAGTTATCGACCTCATTTGATCGTTTCTTCCTGCCTTTTTCTCGGTCTATTGATGACTCTGGATGAAAAAAGGCTCAACTCCGGTGCTCTACACTGAGAGAACTGGGCATTTCCTTATTGCCCAGTTCACTCTACGCGATCTTAGAATTGTCGGCCGATCGTCGCCCCATTTTCAAAACCTGAGAGACACTAGCCGACAAAAATCGTAGGTGTATCGGGTTCGACCGGGCCGTGTGTCCATCCACACGGCAAGAGCAACACACCACAAGAACCGATTTCTCTCACCGACATTCAGATTTCAGACAGAAAATCCTGTCAAAACCCACTATATCACATATGAATTTAGAGTGAACAAACATGGAAGCAATAGCGAAGTTAGTGAGCTTATTTTAAGCGATAAAAGATGCAACAAAAAGAAAAACGGTTGGATAAGACTTCGGTAGCAATTCCACTCTAATTGCTCTCCTGGTCATTTCTGTGGATATTTCTCTCACAAAATGTTGAATAAACATTAATGTTGTTTCCACATATCATCTCCACTGGACTTTGTGCCGTGTCAGCTGTTTGGGATTCCCCTCCATGTTTCCCCTCAGAAAGCTGGGAGGAAGAGTTGGCTACCTGTCACATTCAACGGGCTGCCTTCTCGCTCCCAGTCGGGGAAAAGCCCAAACGCTGCAGTGATTAACTGACTAAGACAATCCAACAGGTTGAATATGAATGATTTAGATGGGAGCGGCCACGACGCTCCACCGACTGGACCCGATCAGTGGGAACACACCACAGGAGGATGCAAGCGACAATCTTAGAACGTTGGTCGTTCAAAGATTGCCATGAGGGGAAATCTGGGCAAAAAAAATATCTTGTTTGAACTGGGATTGAGGGAGGAGTGAACTATTGGATCAGGGTATCAGATATCTGAATCTAATGATTATTGAAGGGTCAGATAGTTTACAGACTTCATAATCTGCACTCTTTTTTTATTTCCGCTTTGGTTTGATGTTGTTTAGTTTTTATTCAACTGTATTTTTTGTTAATGAGAGTCCATTTTATTTTTGGTTTTGGTTGTGTTGTTTAGCAGTCTCAGTGTTAAATGTTCTTTTGAAAATAAAGTGTGTCTATTTTTGACAGGATGTCGCTTGCATTATTATGTCATTACCATTAAATCAGCTTAAAATGGTCTTCAAACAATATTATCGTTTATCGCAATAATTTTTGAGACAATCGCTCAGCAATATTTGTTATCGTGACAGGCCTAATTTCAGTTTAACTGCAAATCTTTAAATCAAGTTTAGGGTTAGACTGAAGGCAGCAAAGTCTGCTACTGCTTCCTGCCAGTTTTCTTATGTGTACTTTGACATTTGAGGTGAAGAGTACTGCCTTCCCACAATGCACTGCAGGAACTTTACTGTACCTATTGCTCTGGATACAGACAGACTCCCGTTGACCCTCCATGTGCCAAACCAAATCACACATCCTCCCAAAGCCTCGATCCTCTGCTTCTCGTCCTGCAAACAAGATGCTCATCATCTGCAGAACGTCAATCTGCGATTTCTCCATCTGCCTCCTTATGCACTTAAAGGAACGGTCCACTCAAAACATTGATGTTTTTTGGGTTGGGGTCAAAGAGCGCTTCTGTTTCTGGACTGAAAATACAAAGTGCAATTTTTAAAATGGAAAGATGCCAAGAAAACCTCGATGATAGACGTTTCAAAATCAAGAACAATGGGGCTGAAAAAGAATTATTTTTTATTCTAGATATCTGGACAGTTTTGCAAATAACTTACACTTTAAGACAAAACCTGGAAGCCATGTTACTTCAAATTTATGTTTGTTTTCACAGGTTATTTTATAGGCATTAGCTGAGAACATATTTCTAAACATTATTTATTTCCATAAAATATCTAAAAGAATTTGTTCAGCTGACCAAGCTAACAGTGTAACACTTCTGTATGATAGTTTCTATAGAACCTGGTGGCGTTTTCATGGTCGGTAAACAGTGAGCTGACTGTTTACCGACTGTTTCTCCCAGCACAGCACAGGAGCCAGCTGCTTTTCAGACCTTTATGGAGGAAAACATGATTGTTGGATAGGATCAGATTCATATTTTTTGGCCGATTTATTGTGACCATAACCCAACAGCTGCCTCATGATACTGAGCACTAAGAACAGAACTAGAGGAAAGCTCTGCTGCCAATATGCTGTTAAAAATAAGGCAGTATAATGCAAACTGAACCAGCCAGTCGCTGAATGTCATTTTATTTAAGGTTCAGAAACTTCAACCAGATCCCAAATATAAAAACTGGAATATAAAAACTGAGAAAAAGATGAACAATTATGTGTCTTTGAACAGGTCAGGATCTGTCTATGGCCTATTCAAACCCCGTTCATTATATTTTTAGACTAAATTATTCTTAGATAATCAGGTTTCAGTCTGAGCTGTTTTAGCGTCTCTGTCCCTTTAAATCCAGACAAGCTGCTGCTGGCCATGCCCCCAAATCAACGTTTACACTCCCAACATATGCACAATTATACAACCATACGTCTTTGAAAAGCATCAATGGAGCCTCCTGCACAATCAACCACAATGCAGCAAGTCAACAACTAAACTCTCAGGGTCTTTTCCAGCAGCCGTTGTACAGCGGGAAAACCAGCTGACCAACCGCTGGAGATCAGGCCTAAACTAGGTTGCTAGGTAACGGGGCTGGAGATCAGCTGTGGTTGCTAGGTAACGGCATTTGACTTAACAATGGAAAGTTTTTGATCCGTTTCATTTTCCAGACACTAAAACAAACTTTTTGCCAAAGAACATCTGAGAGTTTTTTTAAAACCCAAAATGGAGAAACAAAAACATGGAAGAAGTGAATTTTGCATCTTAGGTTCCAACTTATCTGAGTTCCCAGACATTATTTTACCATTCATGACTGACTTTCCCCTGACAACCACTGGACATTTTCCTTTAGCAGCGGCTCTTTGCTAAGTTTACAGAAAACCGATTTGCTTGTTCTGTGAAGGAAGAGACGTGCGTCACCTCTCTGTCTGGTTTGTGTGGCTTCATCAGCTCCACCACCTGCCCTCGCCGCACCAGGATCACCTGGGAGTCTCCCAGCCAGGCGACATGCAGCGTCCGGCCTCGCAGGAAAGTCACCACCCCAGTGGTTCCACAGCGCAGGTGCTGCCGCAGACACACGGGAGAACTGGGTTTGCAACCGACTTATGACTTAATCATCTCTAGCCAATAAATGTAAGCAGTAAAACAGGACACATTCAAAACCAGGGCTGAAACGAATAATCAAATTAATCACGATAAATCGATTGTCAACTAATTTGCTATCCATTAATAAACTGGAGTGGAAAGAAAAAACTCAGCAGTTATTGAACCAAAACTGTAGAAACAATCTATGCATTTTGTATTCAAGTTGAAAAACCTTCTTTGTAAATATTCCTTATCCAGAACTTTAGGATCAGTTTTAGCTTCACCAAGTTCGAATTCTGTCAAAGAAAATAAATTTATTAATCTATCTAATTATTAAAAAAATAATCCCCAGGTCATAAATGCAGCATGTTGAACTTTTCTCATGTTTGGAGGATTTTAAGCTGCAGATTCATCGTTTGCTATAAATGATCAAAAGCTGTCGTTGCATTTTAGGTAATAAAATGTTCATTTTTTCATTAAAAAATCGTTTCTTATGTGCATCTTTTAATGTATTTCTAATATTGAAGAAAACATTGGAATGAAAAATCTGCCCAATGTGCCCATTTTTATCCAATTAATTACAAAAATAATCGTTGGTTGCAGATGAGACAACACTGTAAAAAATAAAAACGTCATTGTGAGTAAAAGCAGACAGGGTTCTGACGGAGGACGGGTCGGGGTTAAAGGTCAGGGAAGGGGTACCTCTCGTGAGGCTTTCTTCACAAAGCGCTCGTCAGTCAGCTTGAAGGCGCGGCACAGAGCGTCGCTGGGATCCTGGCTGAAGGATTCCTGGTGGAACAGGTTGACATGAAGGTGGTTGGCGGCATAAATAGCTGCATCCACGCCGCCGTGTCCGTCAAACACAGCAAAGAACGCCTGTTCCTCTTGATCCTGGGAGACAAACAGAGAAAAGCTTCAGCTCTGACATTCAGTCAATGAGTTTCTCACTGTGGGAAAAGCAGCAGCAGAGGAAGACGCCATGCTGACCTGCAGCTTTAATACCGCGGCACCTATAGACCCTGATCTTAAAATAGCCTCTACAGACTCCTGGTGGTTAGGGCGTAGCATTTCTATAGAGCTGCAGCTCTGTAGAAATGCTACATGGAGCTACTGGCCTTGCTAAAGTGCTGCTCAGATCAACACCTGATTTCATATCGTGGCTCTTTCTTTTTTCCATCATGCAAACAAATATCTGCATGTTTGTTTGGTGAATATTTATATTTCCAGTTAGAAAATCAAAATGTAGAGCTCAGGTGTAGCGAACGTAGTCACATGGGCATTTTTTTGCATATTTTGGGGGGTACTGTTTGATTGGTGGCGTCATCTGACCACATCAGTAATTAGGCCATCACTTGGTCACGTGATGCTTTCGATAGAGGACTGTAAGTTTCGTTTCATACTCAGTTGGTGTGCGCAAGTGGCAATAGGAAAGACAAAGAACTGAAATAGGGAAGAAATGGACTTCTAGCAACTCCTAACCTTCTGGTTGGACAATCCATACAGTATGGACAATTGAGTGGAATATTCTTGTGTTTGTATATGTGTAATAAGTTTCATTTGAACAATTCATATAAGGGAACATGACGGTTTTACTGATGTATATTTGTCACCGTGTATTTTATTGCAG
The DNA here is from genome assembly GCF_003331165.1 of Xiphophorus hellerii. Taxonomy (NCBI): domain Eukaryota; kingdom Metazoa; phylum Chordata; class Actinopteri; order Cyprinodontiformes; family Poeciliidae; genus Xiphophorus; species Xiphophorus hellerii. The sequence continues at coordinate 113,659 of NW_022587641.1, read as the reverse complement.
TGTTCATGGTGGTCTTGGGCGTTTATGCGGCAAAAAATTCATTTAATAAAACGTTTGAAACCATCAGTCGAAGTGTTGCACCTTCATCAAGAAGCGAGAAAACGTTGGGAGCAGCTATATCAGGTATGATGAAAAAAAATTCAACAAGATCAGTTATTTCATGTTTTCTTTTAAAATCCAAGTGAAAAGCAAACAAATCTGTTGGCGGGAAAAATCAAGATGGATTAAATTTCCTGCATGGATGATTGATTATTGTTTATTAAAAATGTCTTGGCTTCTTTCTGTAAAACTGTCAGGTTTGGAAAAACAAGTTTGTTCAGAGAAATGTTTTGGTTTTCATTTAGTTTTTGCTCTGATCAGTTTGTGGTTTTTATTGTTATTTATGTTTCTCTAGTTTTAGTGCAGCACAGCTGAATCCAGACAAAACTAACAACTAACATTTTAGCAGCTTATAACATCTGATAAATAAATATCCTCTAAAAATGACTAAGAAAATGAACTGGCGTAAATCAATTTTACCTGAATGTTGAAGAGTGTGTTGAAGTCGGGGATGATGACGTGCTTGTCCTCCATCTTGCGCCTCATGTTCTTGATGGCGTGGATGGACGTTTCGTAGTACGGCTGCGGGCGGCGGCGGAACGGCAGCTCCTTCTGCCACAGGCAGCAAATCTCAAACAGTCTGTTAAAAACCAACCGCGCCATCTTCACCGACTCCATCTCTGCAACCAACGCACAACCAGTCAGGAGAAACTTTTTCTCCTCACTTGCAAAAGACATTAAAAAGCACTTAAGATTTTATTGCCATGAACAAATTTAAAACTCTTTAAACAAAGAGTGTGAATGCTGTTCAGTTATTTTATTAAGTCTTAATTCTACATTCTGTTTTTAGTAGTTTTATTTTGTGTATTTTAGTGGAGCTGTGATAAACGAAGCAAAGCAGGACGAGTTTCCAAACGAGTCTCCCGTGCCTGAAAAGCAGGAGGAGAGAAAGAAAACATTGACAGTTGTTGCTTTTTGGCATCTTTGGGTCTCCATAGAGGCTGTTTAGTTTGAGGCGTTTGCAGCAAAGGAGCCAATAATCACATTTTGATTATTGGCAAATAATCAAAATGCACATCTATGACACATCTATAATTTACATGTGCGCTCTCTAAAATAATAAATTTTGCAAAAATGAGACTGTGCACAATAATTTACTAGTCTGAAGACTCCAGACTTTACAGCGAAAACACTTTTGACCCGTTTGTTGGATCATTTTAAAACTTTTTGGCCAATGGCTTTGCTCCTTTTCATCACAGGGAAAAATGATTGTGTTGGAACTGCTTGAACCTACTTAAACATCTAAATTAACAAATAAATATTAAATATAACCTGAATTCAATGTCAAAATAAATAGAAGTCGTAAACCAGATGTGACTGAACTATGAAAAAAATCCACATTTTCCACAAATTAAACCTTCAAACAGAAAATTTGATTAATCAATAAAATGTGATTTTTATTCATCAGCATAAAGGAAGCTGCAAACAAATAAATACGTCATTAGTTGCAGATTTGTTCTTAATATCCACATATACATTTTTTTATTATTTATTTCTGTTGGTTTTTTGCATTCAATTTGAATGAAAATCTGAAGTTTCTGCTTGGAAGGAAGCAACATTTTTTTTTAAGTGTTTGCGACAACAGAGAGAACAAAGAACCAAAACTTCAAAATGTTAGCGTTGCATAATAGTTTGTTTTTCATTTTGAAGATTAGGTAGGAGAAACAAAACAGATTAATACATTAATGTGAGTAAAATATTCGCTGATCTATAAACGAGGGACGCCGTTTCACGATGCCGCGGCGTCCGACTGTGACTGAACGTCCTATCGCCCTCTAGTGGTCAAATCCCTCTTAATGCACCCAGAGAGGAGAAGTGGGACGCGGCCCTGGAGGTTCGTGGCTGAGTGTGAGGGACGAACTGAGAGGGAGACCTAATTTGTTTGAGAGAGCGATTCCCCGGCGACTCACGTGGCAACGGGTCGGCGCCGTCTTCTACGGCCTTGTTGAGGTTCTGGATGGACAGATCGGACTGGAGCAGGCTGTCTGCGGTGGCGCGGGCCAGAGCGGCTGCCAGCGAGCAGGGGCAGTTACTGTGGAGAGACAGGTTGGTAATCAATCCCTCAATCAATCAATAATCAATCAATACATTAATAAATCCATCAACCAATCAATCAATCAATGGAGTTTATTGGTGTGGTATTGATCGGGTCCGAATGTGGAATCCATTTACCTTCAATCTAGGCTGAAACCATTAATCACATTAATTGATTATTGAAATAATCATCAACTAATTTAGTCAATGATTGATCAATAACTGGACAAATCGATGTTCTCCAGCTGCTGCTGCCGTTCTGACTAAAACCAGGCAGATAAACCGCATCAGATCTCAAGTCCTTAAACTCATAAAAATGGTTAAAACTGTGGAACAAAGTTAGTATGGCCTTGTTGCTATAGCAACGATAAAACTGCAAACTTCTGTTTCCTTGAGCTGCTCGGTTCAGCTCATAAACAATTATTGGCAACTGGCTTGTTGCCGGATGCCATCGATTTATTTTGGACGTTAATATTTACACTCCAACAAAACTTTAAAAAAAATTAAATAGACAAAACATGAAACTACTTTAATATCAGCCGGTTCCAGTTACCAAACACAAGATTATCAAAACCTCAAATATTTTCCGACATGTTTTGGTCTATAGCCATCTTAATAAGATGCTAGAGAAAATTTTCCTGGAATCTTTTTTACACAGAGCTGCCCCTCCTCCACCTATTGCTGCATCGTGTTGATCAGCTGCCTGAAGGAAATCTCCTACATATTTCATTTACAATAAAGTCAAATGAATTCCTTTGTCCAATAATTGCCTGAACCGGCTCGTCTTTGCAGGACTGCGGGGAACACCCTGGGCAGATTGCCACAACAAATTCAGTTGCTTGGAAATGTTTCTGTCACAAAGACTGGACAGGCATGGAGAGGAACCAGATGTTTCAAAGCAAAGAGCAACATTTCTGGCAACAGACTCACTCTGGAGGCAAATGTTGGTAGATTAACGGCCTCCGAGTGGGAATAAGCCACATTGCCCTCAACAGGAAACCTTTAATCAGCACTTCCTCTTCAGTTCATTCTGGTTCATATTAATTGAAACCTAGCAGGCCAGCAGAATCCTCAAAGGCTGCATTGCATTTAATTTCCAAATAATAAATGAACATGTTTTTTCTGAGCACAACACTTTGTAATTCTGCTGCATCCAGTGTGAAAGGCCTTCAGAGGCTCATGCATCACGAGTTTAATTAATGAAAACTCTCACAGCGCTAAGCCTCAACATCTGTAAGGAACTCAAGCCTGCATGTTTCTGCCAACAGAGACGAGCGAATGAGCTCATTTCATCCATAACGCTGGAATCGTTCAAATACGCAGACGCTTTTAAATAAGACAGGAAGGCCAGACGTAAACGTTAGCATAAATAAATATTTATTTATTAGTATGAGCTGGAGTGGAGAAGTCCAGAGCATTTACAACATACCTGAAGCTGATAAACATCAGACTGATTGTATTTTGAAGCATGTGATAGAAATGTTCATGTATGACTCAGACTCAAGCTAACAGCTATTTGAAGTCAAGATATAAACTACTGAGTGAAGCTAACATTTGCTCAGAGGGACCTCCCTCACGTGTCTCTTGGCTCCGCCCACTTTGCTGGCCAGGGGCGGGCTTGGCTTTGGGAGTGGGTTCGTTACGCTTCAGGTCAAAGTGCAGATTGGATGTTGTCATTCGATCGTCAAGCGAATTTTGAGGAAAGTTTTAAAATCTTGCAAAAGAGAAAATGTTACTGTTGCGTGTTTCTGGCTAGAAGCGAATCCAGACTCATTTCGTCCGATGTTGACGTTTGCATGATCGTAAAAAACATCAAATTCACTCCTCTGACCGATTACGACTTGTTAAAAAGACACTAACCATGTTTCCTCCAGAGGCGACATGTAAAAATCTGAAGAGATTTTCACTGTTTTACTGCAACAACTTTCTTTATTTAAGAGAACAGATTTTGGTTTTAATGAGGGTTTGGGTTTTTTCATCTTGCTAAAATGAGGAAGATTTCTTGGACCGAGGAAAGTTTCTCCCTGCAACACGTAGAGATGCGAATACTTCCTGGATTTGTTGTGTTTTTGTGAAAGTGTCTACAATGAAAAAGCCGTCGCCATGGTTACAATATCCAAGTCTTTAAAAACGTACGAGTATGGTGAGATACACTAAATTATTACATTACTGAATGCCGAACAAAATGAGTTAACATGAGCTGCTGTGAGAGAGAAGTTCAGGAAATAACTTCTCTCTACAGAGGCACAGAAATAAATGAATGGAAGTTAATATTTCTAATCACTTGAGGCGTTCACAGCCCAAAACAGAACTAAACTCTAACTAAACTAATATCAGGTGTTGGAGTCCAGGAGACTGATTTCACAATTTACTTGAAATTTCTGTTTCTTTTTCCTGAAGTGAGACAGCTCCGACTTTATTTGTGTTGTCTGCAGTAACCGCTCTGCTCCACATGCAGGTAGAACTACAGTGGCTTTTTTAAAACATTTACGTTACATTCAACCTGTGAAAACATCCGACTGTCCAGCATTTGGAGCTCTGGCTTCATACCGGCTGGTCAGAGGTCACAGAGAGGATGTTTGGGTCTAAAGCGGCAGCAGGTTAGTGTTCAGCTTACAGTGAGAAACGTTTCGGACAGAGTAGCGGTCCTCTAACATCCACTGATTATCACAGAATGACTGCAGGAGCCACAACTACTTACTATCAAAGAAATATGTGGTTGAAGGCAAAGGGGAGAAGTGAAGAACCACGGAAACGGTTTGGTTTGGCTGAACCTTCAGACAGACGGGAGTCTCTGCAGGTGAAGCAGCGTTTCCAAAGCAACGCGTTTCTCAAGAGCCACACCTGATTGGACCAAATTAACATCTGTCACTAGATTTTCTTTTTAAATGTTGCTAGCTGACGTCTTTGGCATCAAACTGTCCTTTATTTTCTTAGTTACGCAGGCTTGCTGTTGTAACCCAGAAAAGACTTTGGGATTAGTTACAGTTTAAGCACTTTGATGGGATAACGGCGGACATTTTGTGTTAGCATTAGCGCCGTTAGTTGCGTCTACATAGTGCCTTCTCTTAACAGAGAAAGTCTGCTTACATTTCAAAATAAGAGCTTCTGTTTTAGTAGCAAACAGGAGCCATTTTTCAGGCGTTTATAAGTAGGTAGGGATGAATGTTGATACTTTAAAACAAAAACCGTTTTAGTTCCTGAAATAATGTAACACTAAGAAAAATAGTTCAAAACAAAACAATTTTAAATACATCACTCAAAAATTTTAACTTATTCTGAAAAAGTTGAACCCTCAGCTTCTTATTTTGTTGCTCAACTTTAATAATGATGATAATTTTGGACACATTTCTGCAGTGGGATCT
>NW_022587641.1:70287-108061 GCF_003331165.1 Xiphophorus hellerii | reverse complement strand
GGCCAATCAGAGTTTGCTCTTGAGAGACGGCGTCACTCAGAAACGCCACTTGGGGTCAGCAGAGGGCGCGGCCTCCCTTCAGATGGTGGCATCATAGGGTCGGTGAGGCACTGCCACTCCAGGCCTCCTGGGGGCGGAACTCTGCGTGTGGCCCGACGGTATCAGACCCAGCAGCTCTTTGGATCTGCTCGGCCACCTACGACCCGATCGGCGGCTGACGCGGCTTCGCCTGGAGGCTTGGCCTAAAAGCGCGGCCGTTTGGGGCCACAGTGGGTCCGTGAAGCCGGCGGCGCCGGGCTGCTGGAACGGGAAGCGCGGCCTGCGTCTCAGGGGGCGCGCTCCCCGGTAGCTGCTGGGGCTGATGTGGCTCTCCAGCGACGGCCCCAGCAAGCTGAGGCTGGTTCTGTCCGTTAATGAGTCCGTCCGGTCTTCGTAGGCGAGGTCCGCTGGAGCCGAGCACTGCTGCAGAGGCCAGCCGCCGCGGCTTTTTCCTCCCACGTCTGCGGCGCTGCCTCCCTCGCCTCCGTCTCGCTCTACTCTCATTGCTTCATCTTCTTCCTCCTCTTCTTCCTGCTCCTCCTCCTCCACCTCGGTGACCTCCTCCTCCTCCACCGGCTCCTCCGCCCCGCCCTCCTCTTCGTCCTCCGTGCTGGCGGGCGGCGGGGAGCGCGGGTCGCGCAGGAACACCACTATGACAGTTATGTTGTCGCTGGAGCCTGCGTCTCGGGCGGAGGCCACCAGCTTGTGGGCCACCATGGTGGTGTCGCCGGCGTTCTCCTGCAGATGGTCGCTGACGACGCGCACTGCCTCGTCGGGACTCACCGTGTCCCAGAACCCGTCGCAGGCCAGGATCAGGTAGTCCTCTGAGCCGTCCAATGGGAAGATGCCGTGGTCGGCGTCCCCACAGATGTACGGCTTGTGCTCCGAGTCGCCTGTCAAAACAATCAGGTTATATTATTGTCTAGAAGACTTTTTTGATTGCCTGACGCTTAACGCGTGTTAGGTCAAATAATCTGGTTTTCCTGTTGACTTGCACTGAAATCTGGAGCCTCCATTTGTAATTATTAAACCATTAAAATAGACTTTTATTTGGAAAAGGTTCTGTGAACTCTATTTTAAAAGGCCAAAATGATCTCTTTTGTATACTGACTTTAGAGCCATTACTGAAATGAAACCTGTTTTTGCGACAGGCTCCAATCACACAGCAGGTTTTCAGCTGAAATCCGATTTGTTTTTTTGCTCATTCATATCATTCAACACGATATTGTCGGCTGTAATCAGACTTCCACCTGCAGAAGAAGAACGCGGCCGTCTCACAGCAGCGCTCCACAACTAACTGCAACGGCTTTTTGTGCAACATTGACTGCAACTTCAGTGGAGAAGCGGGTTCAGTGTTGGCCTGGCGTTCATAATTTCATATTCCTAATTTTCACACGTTGTTTACATCTGGCTTTTTTTTATGACGCTTGTTTCACATCAACAACATAAAAAGTAAAATGACAAACAGAAAATCTGGATTTCAGCTAGGCCTGTCGCGATAAACAATAAATCAATTAATGGCACAAAGCTGAAAGTTATCGACCTCATTTGATCGTTTCTTCCTGCCTTTTTCTCGGTCTATTGATGACTCTGGATGAAAAAAGGCTCAACTCCGGTGCTCTACACTGAGAGAACTGGGCATTTCCTTATTGCCCAGTTCACTCTACGCGATCTTAGAATTGTCGGCCGATCGTCGCCCCATTTTCAAAACCTGAGAGACACTAGCCGACAAAAATCGTAGGTGTATCGGGTTCGACCGGGCCGTGTGTCCATCCACACGGCAAGAGCAACACACCACAAGAACCGATTTCTCTCACCGACATTCAGATTTCAGACAGAAAATCCTGTCAAAACCCACTATATCACATATGAATTTAGAGTGAACAAACATGGAAGCAATAGCGAAGTTAGTGAGCTTATTTTAAGCGATAAAAGATGCAACAAAAAGAAAAACGGTTGGATAAGACTTCGGTAGCAATTCCACTCTAATTGCTCTCCTGGTCATTTCTGTGGATATTTCTCTCACAAAATGTTGAATAAACATTAATGTTGTTTCCACATATCATCTCCACTGGACTTTGTGCCGTGTCAGCTGTTTGGGATTCCCCTCCATGTTTCCCCTCAGAAAGCTGGGAGGAAGAGTTGGCTACCTGTCACATTCAACGGGCTGCCTTCTCGCTCCCAGTCGGGGAAAAGCCCAAACGCTGCAGTGATTAACTGACTAAGACAATCCAACAGGTTGAATATGAATATTTAGATGGGAGCGGCCACGACGCTCCCACCGACTGGACCCGATCAGTGGGAACCACACCACAGGAGGATGCAAGCGACAATCTTAGAACGTTGGTCGTTCAAAGATTGCATGAGGGAAATCTGGGCAAAAAAAATATCTTGTTGAACTGGATTGAGGGAGGAGTGAACTATTGGATCAGGGTATCAGATATCTGAATCTAATGATTATTGAAGGGTCAGATAGTTTACAGACGTCATAATCTGCACTCTTTTTTATTTCCGCTTTGGTTTGATGTTGTTTAGTTTTATTCAACTGTATTTTTGTTAATGAGAGTCCATTTTATTTTTGGTTTTGGTTGTGTTGTTTAGCAGTCTCAGTGTTAAATGTTCTTTTGAAAATAAAGTGTGTCTATTTTGACAGGATGTCGCTTGCATTATTATGTCATTACCATAAATCAGCTTAAATGGTCTTCAAACAATATTATCGTTTATCGCAATAATTTTGAGACAATCGCTCAGCAATATTTGTTATCGTGACAGGCCTAATTCAGTTTAACTGCAAATCTTTAAAATCAAGTTTAGGGTTAGACTGAAGGCAGCAAAGTCTGCTACTGCTTCCTGCCAGTTTTCTTATGTGTACTTGACATTTGAGGTGAAGAGTACTGCCTTCCCACAATGCACTGCAGGGAACTTTACTGTAACCTATTGCTCTGGATACAGACAGACTCCCGTTGACCCCTCCATGTGCCAAACCAAATCACACATCCTCCCAAAGCCTCGATCCTCTGCTTCTCGTCCTGCAAACACAGAGATTGCTCATCATCTGCAGAACGTCAATCTGCGATTTCTCCATCTGCCTCCTTATGCACTTAAAGGAACGGTCCACTCAAAACATTGATGTTTTTTGGGTTGGGGTCAAAGAGCGCTTCTGTTTCTGGGACTGAAATACAAAGTGCAATTTTTAAAATGGAAAGATGCCAAGAAAACCTCGATGATAGACGTTTCAAAATCAAGAACAATGGGGCTGAAAAGAATTATTTTTTATTCTAGATATCTGGACAGTTTGCAAATAACTTACACTTTAAGACAAAACCTGGAAGCCATGTTACTTCAAATTTATGTTTGTTTTCACAGGTTATTTTATAGGCATTAGCTGAGAACATATTTCTAAACATTATTTATTTCCATAAAATATCTAAAAGATTTGTTCAGCTGACCAAGCTAACAGTGTAACACTTCTGTATGATAGTTTCTATAGAACCTGGTGGCGTTTCATGGTCGGTAAACAGTGAGCTGACTGTTTACCGACTGTTTCTCCCAGCACAGCAACAGGAGCAGCAGCTGCTTTTCAGACCTTTATGGAGGAAAACATGATTGTTGGATAGGATCAGATTCATATTTTTTGGCCGATTTATTGTGACCATAACCCAACAGCTGCCTCATGATACTGAGCACTAAGAACAGAACTAGAGGGAAAGCTCTGCTGCCAATATGCGTTAAAAATAAGGCAGTATAATGCAAACTGAACCAGCCAGTCGCTGAATGTCATTTATTTAAGGTTCAGAAACTTCAACCAGATCCCAATATAAAAACTGGAATATAAAACTGAGAAAAAGATGAACAATTATGTGTCTTTGAACAGGTCAGGATCTGTCTATGGCCTATTCAACCCCGTTCATTATATTTTTAGACTAAATTATTCTTAGATAATCAGGTTTCAGTCTGAGCTGTTTTAGCGTCTCTGTCCCTTTAAATCCAGACAAGCTGCTGCTGGCCATGCCCCCAAATCAACGTTTACACTCCCAACATATGCACAATTATACAACCATACGTCTTTGAAAAGCATCAATGGAGCCTCCTGCACAATCAACCACAATGCAGCAAGTCAACAACTAAACTCTCAGGGTCTTTTCCAGCAGCCGTTGTACAGCGGGAAAACCAGCTGACCACCGCTGGAGATCAGGCCTAAACTAGGTTGCTAGGTAACGGGGCTGGAGATCAGCTGTGGTTGCTAGGTAACGGCATTTGACTTAACATGGAAAGTTTTTGATCCGTTTCATTTTCCAGACACTAAAACAAAACTTTTTGCCAAAGAACATCTGAGAGTTTTTTTAAAACCCAAAATGGAGAAACAAAAACATGGAAGAAGTGAATTTTGCATCTTAGGTTCCAACTTATCTGAGTTCCCAGACATTATTTTACCATTCATGACTGACTTTCCCCTGACAACCACTGGACATTTTCCTTTAGCAGCGGCTCTTTGCTAAGTTTACAGAAAACCGATTTGCTTGTTCTGTGAAGGAAGAGACGTGCGTCACCTCTCTGTCTGGTTTGTGTGGCTTCATCAGCTCCAACCACCTGCCCTCGCCGCACCAGGATCACCTGGGAGTCTCCCAGCCAGGCGACATGCAGCGTCCGGCCTCGCAGGAAAGTCACCACCCCAGTGGTTCCACAGCGCAGGTGCTGCCGCAGACACACGGGAGAACTGGGTTTGCAACCGACTTATGACTTAATCATCTCTAGCCAATAAATGTAAGCAGTAAAACAGGACACATTCAAAACCAGGGCTGAAACGAATAATCAAATTAATCACGATAAATCGATTGTCAACTAATTTGCTATCCATTAATAAACTGGAGTGGAAAGAAAAAACTCAGCAGTTATTGAACCAAAACTGTAGAAACAATCTATGCATTTTGTATTCAAGTTGAAAAACCTTCTTTGTAAATATTCCTTATCCAGAACTTTAGGATCAGTTTTAGCTTCACCAAGTTCGAATTCTGTCAAAGAAAATAAATTTATTAATCTATCTAATTATTAAAAAAATAATCCCCAGGTCATAAATGCAGCATTTGAACTTTTCTCATGTTTGGAGGATTTTAAGCTGCAGATTCATCGTTTGCTATAAATGATCAAAAGCTGTCGTTGCATTTTAGGTAATAAAATGTTCATTTTTTCATTAAAAATCGTTTCTTATGTGCATCTTTTAATGTATTTCTAATATTGAAGAAAAACATTGGAATGAAAAATCTGCCCAATGTGCCCATTTTTATCCAATTAATTACAAAAATAATCGTTGGTTGCAGATGAGACAACACTGTAAAAAATAAAAACGTCATTGTGAGTAAAGCAGACAGGGTTCTGACGGAGGACGGGTCGGGGTTAAAGGTCAGGGAAGGGGTACCTCTCGTGAGGCTTTCTTCACAAAGCGCTCGTCAGTCAGCTTGAAGGCGCGGCACAGAGCGTCGCTGGGATCCTGGCTGAAGGATTCCTGGTGGAACAGGTTGACATGAAGGTGGTTGGCGGCATAAATAGCTGCAATCCACGCCGCCGTGTCCGTCAAACACAGCAAAGAACGCCTGTTCCTCTTGATCCTGGAGACAAACAGAGAAAAGCTTCAGCTCTGACATTCAGTCAATGAGTTTTCTCACTGTGGGAAAAGCAGCAGCAGAGGAAGACGCCATGCTGACCTGCAGCTTTAATACCCGCGGCACCTATAGACCCTGATCTTAAAATAGCCTCTACAGACTCCTGGTGGTTAGGGCGTAGCATTTCTATAGAGCTGCAGCTCTGTAGAAATGCTACATGGAGCTACTGGCCTTGCTAAAGTGCTGCTCAGATCAACACCTGATTTCATATCGTGGCTCTTTCTTTTTTCCATCATGCAAACAAATATCTGCATGTTTGTTTGGTGAATATTTATATTTCCAGTTAGAAAATCAAAATGTAGAGCTCAGGTGTAGCGAACGTAGTCACATGGGCATTTTTTGTGCATATTTTGGGGGGTACTGTTTGATTGGTGGCGTCATCTGACCACATCAGTAATTAGGCCATCACTTGGTCACGTGATGCTTTCGATAGAGGACTGTAAGTTTCGTTTCATACTCAGTTTGGTGTGCGCAAGTGGCAATAGGAAAGACAAGAACTGAAATAGGGAAGAAATGGACTTCTAGCAACTCCTAACCTTCTGGTTGGACAATCCATACAGTATGGACAATTGAGTGGAATATTCTTGTGTTTGTATATGTGTAATAAGTTTCATTTGAACAATTCATATAAGGGAACATGACGGTTTTACTGATGTATATTTGTCACCGTGTATTTATTGCAGTGTTCATGGTGGTCTTGGGCGTTTATGCGGCAAAAAATTCATTTAATAAAACGTTTGAAACCATCAGTCGAAGTGTTGCACCTTCATCAAGAAGCGAGAAAACGTTGGGAGCAGCTATATCAGGTATGATGAAAAAAAATTCAACAAGATCAGTTATTTCATGTTTTCTTTTAAAATCCAAGTGAAAAGCAAACAAATCTGTTGGCGGGAAAAATCAAGATGGATTAAATTTCCTGCATGGATGATTGATTATTGTTTATTAAAAATGTCTTGGCTTCTTTCTGTAAAACTGTCAGGTTTGGAAAAACAAGTTTGTTCAGAGAAATGTTTTGGGTTTTCATTTAGTTTTTGCTCTGATCAGTTTGTGGTTTTTATTGTTATTTATGTTTCTCTAGTTTTAGTGCAGCACAGCTGAATCCAGACAAAACTAACAACTAACATTTTAGCAGCTTATAACATCTGATAAATAAATATCCTCTAAAAATGACTAAGAAAATGAACTGGCGTAAATCAATTTTACCTGAATGTTGAAGAGTGTGTTGAAGTCGGGGATGATGACGTGCTTGTCCTCCATCTTGCGCCTCATGTTCTTGATGGCGTGGATGGACGTTTCGTAGTACGGCTGCGGGCGGCGGCGGAACGGCAGCTCCTTCTGCCACAGGCAGCAAATCTCAAACAGTCTGTTAAAAACCAACCGCGCCATCTTCACCGACTCCATCTCTGCAACCAACGCACAACCAGTCAGGAGAAACTTTTTCTCCTCACTTGCAAAAGACATTAAAAAGCACTTAAGATTTTATTGCCATGAACAAATTTAAAACTCTTTAAACAAAGAGTGTGAATGCTGTTCAGTTATTTTATTAAGTCTTAATTCTACATTCTGTTTTTAGTAGTTTTATTTTGTGTATTTTAGTGGAGCTGTGATAAACGAAGCAAAGCAGGACGAGTTTCCAAACGAGTCTCCCGTGCCTGAAAAGCAGGAGGAGAGAAAGAAAACATTGACAGTTGTTGCTTTTTGGCATCTTTGGGTCTCCATAGAGGCTGTTTAGTTTGAGGCGTTTGCAGCAAAGGAGCCAATAATCACATTTTGATTATTGGCAATAATCAAAATGCACATCTATGACACATCTATAATTTACATGTGCGCTCTCTAAAATAATAAATTTTGCAAAAATGAGACTGTGCACAATAATTTACTAGTCTGAAGACTCCAGACTTTACAGCGAAAACACTTTTGACCCGTTTGTTGGATCATTTTAAAACTTTTTGGCCAATGGCTTTGCTCCTTTTCATCACAGGGAAAAATGATTGTGTTGGAACTGCTTGAACCTACTTAAACATCTAAATTAACAAATAAATATTAAATATAACCTGAATTCAATGTCAAAATAAATAGAAGTCGTAAACCAGATGTGACTGAACTATGAAAAAAATCCACATTTTCCACAAATTAAACCTTCAAACAGAAAATTTGATTAATCAATAAAATGTGATTTTTATTCATCAGCATAAAGGAAGCTGCAAACAAATAAATACGTCATTAGTTGCAGATTTGTTCTTAATATCCACATATACATTTTTTATTATTTATTTTCTGTTGGTTTTTTGCATTCAATTTGAATGAAAATCTGAAGTTTCTGCTTGGAAGGAAGCAACATTTTTTTTAAGTGTTTGCGACAACAGAGAGAACAAAGAACCAAAACTTCAAAATGTTAGCGTTGCATAATAGTTTGTTTTTCATTTTGAAGATTAGGTAGGAGAAACAAAACAGATTAATACATTAATGTGAGTAAAATATTCGCTGATCTATAAACGAGGGACGCCGTTTCACGATGCCGCGGCGTCCGACTGTGACTGAACGTCCTATCGCCCTCTAGTGGTCAAATCCCTCTTAATGCACCCAGAGAGGAGAAGTGGGACGCGGCCCTGGAGGTTCGTGGCTGAGTGTGAGGGACGAACTGAGAGGGAGACCTAATTTGTTTGAGAGAGCGATTCCCCGGCGACTCACGTGGCAACGGGTCGGCGCCGTCTTCTACGGCCTTGTTGAGGTTCTGGATGGACAGATCGGACTGGAGCAGGCTGTCTGCGGTGGCGCGGGCCAGAGCGGCTGCCAGCGAGCAGGGGCAGTTACTGTGGAGAGACAGGTTGGTAATCAATCCCTCAATCAATCAATAATCAATCAATACATTAATAAATCCATCAACCAATCAATCAATCAATGGAGTTTATTGGTGTGGTATTGATCGGGTCCGAATGTGGAATCCATTTACCTTCAATCTAGGCTGAAACCATTAATCACATTAATTGATTATTGAAATAATCATCAACTAATTTAGTCAATGATTGATCAATAACTGGACAAATCGATGTTCTCCAGCTGCTGCTGCCGTTCTGACTAAAACCAGGCAGATAAACCGCATCAGATCTCAAGTCCTTAAACTCATAAAAATGGTTAAAACTGTGGAACAAAGTTAGTATGGCCTTGTTGCTATAGCAACGATAAAACTGCAAACTTCTGTTTCCTTGAGCTGCTCGGTTCAGCTCATAAACAATTATTGGCAACTGGCTTGTTGCCGGATGCCATCGATTTATTTTGGACGTTAATATTTACACTCCAACAAAACTTTAAAAAAAATTAAATAGACAAAACATGAAACTACTTTAATATCAGCCGGTTCCAGTTACCAAACACAAGATTATCAAAACCTCAAATATTTTCCGACATGTTTTGGTCTATAGCCATCTTAATAAGATGCTAGAGAAAATTTTCCTGGAATCTTTTTTACACAGAGCTGCCCCTCCTCCACCTATTGCTGCATCGTGTTGATCAGCTGCCTGAAGGAAATCTCCTACATATTTCATTTACAATAAAGTCAAATGAATTCCTTTGTCCAATAATTGCCTGAACCGGCTCGTCTTTGCAGGACTGCGGGGAACACCCTGGGCAGATTGCCACAACAAATTCAGTTGCTTGGAAATGTTTCTGTCACAAAGACTGGACAGGCATGGAGAGGAACCAGATGTTTCAAAGCAAAGAGCAACATTTCTGGCAACAGACTCACTCTGGAGGCAAATGTTGGTAGATTAACGGCCTCCGAGTGGGAATAAGCCACATTGCCCTCAACAGGAAACCTTTAATCAGCACTTCCTCTTCAGTTCATTCTGGTTCATATTAATTGAAACCTAGCAGGCCAGCAGAATCCTCAAAGGCTGCATTGCATTTAATTTCCAAATAATAAATGAACATGTTTTTTCTGAGCACAACACTTTGTAATTCTGCTGCATCCAGTGTGAAAGGCCTTCAGAGGCTCATGCATCACGAGTTTAATTAATGAAAACTCTCACAGCGCTAAGCCTCAACATCTGTAAGGAACTCAAGCCTGCATGTTTCTGCCAACAGAGACGAGCGAATGAGCTCATTTCATCCATAACGCTGGAATCGTTCAAATACGCAGACGCTTTTAAATAAGACAGGAAGGCCAGACGTAAACGTTAGCATAAATAAATATTTATTTATTAGTATGAGCTGGAGTGGAGAAGTCCAGAGCATTTACAACATACCTGAAGCTGATAAACATCAGACTGATTGTATTTTGAAGCATGTGATAGAAATGTTCATGTATGACTCAGACTCAAGCTAACAGCTATTTGAAGTCAAGATATAAACTACTGAGTGAAGCTAACATTTGCTCAGAGGGAAATTAAATATTTATAGACAAGCTATGCTAGCAGCACCACGCAGTTAAGCTAACAGGAACACAAAGTGAAGCTAACAGCAGCACAAAGTGAAGCTAACAGCAACACACAGTTAAGCTAACAGGAACACAAAATGAAGCTAACAGGAACACAAAGTGAAGCTAACAGGAACACAAAGTGAAGCTAACAGGAACACAAAGTGAAGCTAACAGGAACACAAAGTGAAGCTAACAGCAGCACAAAGTGAAGCTAACAGCAACACACAGTTAAGCTAACAGGAACACAAAGTGAAGCTAACAGGAACACAAAGTGAAGCTAACAGGAACACAAAGTGAAGCTAACAGGAACACACAGTTAAGCTAACAGGAACACAAAGTGAAGCTAACAGCAGCACACAGTTAAGCTAACAGGAACACAAAGTGAAGCTAACTGACTGAATTTTAAGACAACTCCTCCTATTTAATAACTTGAAGTCAAACAAACAGCTACTGAAACTTAGACTAAGAGAAGCTCAATATGAAACTAGCGGCTAAACTAGCGGCTAATCAAAGTTCCTGCTCCTCTCTTTCTGTCAACACATTACAGCGTTTGAAAAAGTTTAACCCTGAAGTAGTTCCAGGAAATGTTCTTATTTCCATGGAAACTACAGCAACTACAAATAACCTGACGATTAACTGACAGAAATAATGAACCCTTTCATGCATAGTGGTCACTATCGAAAAGCCATTTTCTTCTGCTTCTTGTGGATTTTTATATTATAAAAGCACACAGACCACTGAAGTGGACACTAATGCATCGTAAAATACACCATCAACTACTGGCCATCAGCTGCAAATGCAAGAAATTATTTTTGTTAAATCCAATATGGCCGACAGACAAAAAAGCATGCCGACCGACCCGATCCCTCCTTCTACTGTAGACGACTCTAAAACTATTGTGACATCAAGTAACCCTTAAAGAACAAAGCTACTGATGTGTTTTTCAAATAACAACTTTGTATTTGGAGAAAATTACAATTGATCACCTAAAAAAATCTAATTAATAAAACGTTTACTAAATTTTTTTCCAACCTTTTCTATGCCTTAAGAAAATAAAAAAAAATTAGAAAAATCCTGACACAAAGGATCATAATTCATGCATGAAAAGGTTAGAAGTATCTAAAAGTCATTTCCTCACGGACTGAATGAACCAATTATTAGTGATGTACTTTCTGCACTTTATTGCAGTTATTATTACTCATGATCCTCAAACTTTTAGTAAAATCATCAAACCCTATTTGCCTTTGCAGCTCCATCATTTTATCAAAATATGAAGCAGAACTCAGTTTTCACCTGAACAGAGATCCAATATTAACAGAAAACTGCCGTGGTGGCGGAGGGGCAACGTGGCCTCGACGCGGCCGTCGCGGGTTCGACTCCCGGACCCGACGACGTTTACCGCATGTCTTCCCCTTTTCTGTCAGCCTACTTTGAAAAAGGGACACTAGAGCCACAAATAGACGGTGATGAAAAACAAATAGAAAAAAAAGAAAACTGATAATTTCCTAATGTTCACTATATCCTAATGTTTCTCAATATCAGGATTTGTTTGAATGACATATTACTGTAAATGTGGGTCAAGTATCATCTGCATCAGAATCCTCTCCAACCGCTGGAACACAGCTCACCAATCAATCAATCAATCAATACATTTAATCAAACTGTTATGGGTTCATATCCAAGGAAATTAGATATTCAGAAAAATAAATTTGGACAAATATTGAAAAAACATGTACATCTCTCATATTATTAGAGGTTATGACAATCTTCTTCAAACAATGTATGAAAAACAGGCAGTAAAACAAACACCTAACTGTGGTTTGATTATTTTCTAGATATGATCTGCAGCAAATTCAGCATATTTCTAGAGTTATGGTGGCTTCTCGTTCTTCTCGGAGCTCAATAAATTTTCAAAATTCTCAGGTGGAAAAAACAACATTAATTCCAACTGAAGCTGTAATTCTGACCAGGAAAGTTAAACCTTTTCAGTAAATCCATAAACTAATCACTTCTAATAGTTTGAATCTCATTAATCCACATTTTTATCATTTCCTCTGAGCGGGTCGGCGCCAGTCCAGGTCCAACTTCTTGGATAAGATGTCTGTTATCTTTTACATTTCTTTTTATTCTCTCTTTATTCTGCTAAAATTAATACTGACTTATTTAAGAATTATTTAATTTTGCTTTGGGATCAATAAAGTATTTTTAATTTGAAATAAACCAATAATTGACAGGGGAAGGACTGATGGACGTTCAACAGTCACTGCTGGTGCAAATATTCGTTTATTATCCAATTTCTATTAAATGTGGTTTAAATTAAAACTGAAAAATAAATCTATAAACCGTTTGGTTTCTGCCACTTCTGTTAAGATGAGAGAACAAATTTATCTTTCATATTCATCAACAATTTAATTTTACATAATTGCAGCTATTGGAATCAATATTTTAAAAAGTTAAACTATGTCTACTACTGTTAATGAAACATTTGATCCACTTGATTATTGTTATGAATATTGCCGCGTTCTACGAACAAACGAGGGAATTAATCCAGTTTTTTGTCGTTTTATTGAACTTATTAAATTCCAGTTTGTCGCAGCTAAAGGAAAATAAAACCAGTGAAGAAAAACTGAAAACTGTTTCAGTTTGTGTCGGCTTCACTGAGAAACATGAAACTGTTTCATATTTAGTCAAAATAATTATAGCAAAACTTTGTAACATAAGACTCCAGTAACGTAATTATATCAATATATTCAGTAATATATCAGAGCTGCTACAGTCAGAACGGCAGGTTACAGTGTGATGCATTCAATATTGTAGGAAAAAAGAGTTTCATGTTCTTAATGTTATTTGTAATTATTTGTAGAATTCATCATCGCCAACAGGACGGCGACAGGAGAGAGAAGGTTTTCTATCAGGGTGGCAGCTCCGCCCAATTAGCCCCGCCCCTGTAGCCCCGCCCCTGTAACTCCGCCCCTTTATATCCGCCTGTTAGCTCCGCCCCTGTAGTCCCGCCCCTTTATATCCGCCTGTTAGCTCCGCCCCTGTAGCCCCGCCATTTTACATCCACCTGTTAGCTCCGCCCCTGTAGCTCCGCCCCTTTATCTATCCAATTATAAAGGGATTGATCAGAACGGTTCATTTTGGGTCTAAAGGAGCTCAGGGTTTCGGCTGCTCTGCAGTTTTCTTGAAGTTTGTTCCAGATCTGTGGTGCATAGACGCTGAAAGCTGCTACTTCATGTTAGGTTCTGGTTCTGGATGCAGACCACCGTCACCGTGTCCAGTCTCAGGAAAACGCCGAGCTGCTTTTCGGACTCATCTAAGGAGTTTTTATGAGCACAATCTGTTACTAAAGCATGTTAAATATTTATTATATTTAGATGGAGAGTTGGAGCCAAGCTGCAGTGACGGATGTTGGAGTTCTGGTTCTGTCAGGTCCTTGAATTTATTCTCAAACTGGGTCAAGGGCTGGCAGCGGAGCATCTGCCCCCGTAACGCGGTTACCATGGCGATCTCTAGAGAAAAGTTGCACTTGAAGAAACGTCCACTCCGAAATACCGTGTTCTGATTCTGAGGCAAACATCACAGTTCAGAGGAAAAGCTTCGCTGTCATGATGTTTTTATTTTATTTTTACATTTTTTATGTTGAGGTTTATTCATGACAACAAGATCAAATATTTCCAGTCACTTTATCCAGAACCAGTTCAGTTTTGTCCAAACTAAACCGGGTTAGTCGGAACCACAGGCTGATAAAAATACACCATACAATTTATTTCAATAAATTTACCGACTTTAAGATTAGAATAGAATTTCAATGTAAATGTTTCCTGGTTGAATTTGTGTCTGAATCATTTTGTTGATTTGATATTTGTTGTTTTTTATTATTAGGCAGAAAAACTAAACGGCATAAATAAAAAATATGAAACACTTTTATCCACAAAACTGATTATCAAATGTACAACTGATAATTCTCAGGATCTGTTAAAGTGGCATTAACTGTAGCTGGCTCTACATGATATTCATAAGCTGTAGTCATAATTAATGGCATTTTATGGGTTAAATTTTATTCTGACAATTTGGAGCTAAACACAAAGTCTCTGGATTAAATAAACTGAATGAGATTATTTCCATTTAAACGCAGATCTGCTAAAATATTCTGATGTCTTATCAATATATAAACTCTTTTATTACTCCCCCATGTTTCCATTCATAGAAACGCTGCATGTTCACCACAGGGGGGCGGAGCCCGAGCCGACTGCTCCGATTGGCCGCCGGCCGCCAAGGAGACGGCGCGGCGCTCCAATGGCGGCTTTGCAGGCCGCAACATCACAGTGAGGTCATGTGGAGCGGAGGAGGATTACAGAGGAGCTTAATCTCCGACTGGTTCAACTGGAAACCAGCTGGAGCGATCAGACCTTCCACTGCTCTGGTGTTTTCAGAGAAAACAGAACTACAAACATGGCAGACCCACAGGAAGAGCAACACAAACGCATCATAAATAACAGCAGCACAAACATGCTTCCTTTGTTTTCAGCTCAGTCATTCGGATGAAACTAAACAAAAGGTTTTGAAGGAAGATTTTCCAGCCATTTCCTCAAATTTTCAGTTTATGTTTTACCAAATTTAATGAAGCTTCATAAAGTCCATCTCAGAACATTTTGTCTAGAATTTTTCCTTTTGCTGTTTACCTGTAAATGTTGCTATAAAGCCTTGTAAAAGCATTCATATGAACTTATACAAGTTATTCTCAGGCCAGAAACGTCAACGCATTAATTTTGATTAATTTATTTATTCATTCATTAATTTAATGCCTTAAAATTTCAACCCAATTACTACATTCTTTTATTCACAAGCAAAAGTCCGGAGCAGAACCTTTGTATTGTGTTTCTGGTACGCCCGTAAATCCGACGCACAAGAGACACAGAAAGAGCAACTGACGACAAATCGTCTTCTCTCGGCCCACAAAGGGTTAATTTCTGCTTCAAACGATCTGATTGGACGCTGGAAAACACTACTGTTGTGTTTAAGATGTGCTAAAAGGAGTTAGCATATCAGCAAAGCTGTGCTACCCAAAAAATAGCATCTGAATGCTAACAGGTAGCAGCTAAACTAGTGTCAGTGTCCACAGTAGTGGCTAACCCCAATGTTAGCATCCACACTAGCAGCTAATGCTAATGTTAGCGTCTACAGCCCACATTTCAGTGGCTTTCTGAGTGATCAGACCTTCTGAAACATTTTGCTCCAAACTGATGGATGAATATTAAAAAGTATAAATATCTGACGTTGAGCTCAGATCCAGTTTTATTCAATAATTTAGCAGCAAAAAGGGGTTTTGAATTGAAAACCTAAATGTTTCTGTTAATATGTTTCTTTGATTAAAATGTGAGACCCTGTAATAATTACAATAATCCCACCACTAGTTACTTTGAGGTAGACCAACACATATAATTATGTAAACATTTTTAAAACATTTTTGCTAATAGAAAGAGAAAACATTTCCCTGACACCACTAAATGAAATCCTGTGAAACATTTCTGCTAATTATGAAACGGATCATTTCATCTGTTAGACTCTCGATGCGCCTCAGATTTTTTTGCTGAAATCTTTTTTTTGCACATTTATTCATGCTGATTATTACATGCGTCGCAATGAGAAGAAGAACAGCAGCGCAGTAATGATGGATGTTTGCGGATCCATTTGAACATTTATTTAGCAACGGGAATCAACAATCAGACTGAAACAATAATTTCATTAATCGATGATAGAAATAATTGTCAACTAATTTAGTAATTGATTAATCATTAATCATCCAGACTCCAAAAAAGACCATTTGCTGAAAGAACAGAGTCCATAGTCAGAGTTTTCGTTACCTAATCGATTTTTACATAATCACAATATTTGACCTTTTTCTGTTAGTATGAAAAAACTAAAACTGAGCAATATGTAACTAATAACAGCTAATAAAAAGTAGCAAAACAAACCTTAACAACTAACTGAATTAGACAAAGTCCCAGCAAAATAAAACTATAGTAGAATGAGAAGCAAGCGGCTGTGAAGCTGCCAGGCGGCGTAGCCGTCGTACCGAGTGTTAGCAGATGACTCATGTGTGCAGATTTTTCTTCATCGCTTTCTACAAGCTTCCTCTCTTCTACAGAATTAGCCCCGCAGCGGAGCAGCAAGGTTGTTTCCATCGCAACGCAGAGGAAAGTGACTGACAGTCGGCAGCGTCGCTCCTCCTGCTGCCAGACCAGAACAAGCTCCCACTTCATTATTCTAAATATTGAGCCTTTCCTGAGCCAAGTGGAGGTGAGAGAGGAGATCCACGGGAAGTCGCTTGGCTCCGTTTGGCCGGCGTTCCCCGATCGCCGGCATTCCTCAGATCCGGCCTAAAAAGCACCGCTGCCTTTTTTCCAAGCATCAGAGAGAAAAGCTTCAGGCTGTCACCAGCCGTTTTTTCCAAGCGTATTTCCAAATGAAATGTTGAATTAGTGTTATGTGAACACAATATTCTCAAGAGGGCATGAGAGGATTATATAACAAACTCTGTGCCAGGAATACCTCAGATTGTGGCGTTTTCTGCTCCGACTCCCTTCAAAAAGGTTTTTTAAATGACTTTGATGAATTAATTTGTCTCCTTGGTTCACACACACCATGTGGCGCTTTGGTCTGTTACAGTTCTCTCTGGCAGTTTGATAGAGAGCAGCAGGGATCCGCTGAAGCCGCCTCTACTGAGTCGGAAATCAACAAATAATTCCATCCTTTCTGCACAGCCGAGGGTAAAACTCTTTGTTTCTTCCCCTCTTTCCGTTTCCACCAGGCCGAGGCGTCCAGATACAAATGACTGGACGAAAAGCTTTAAGGCTCTATTAGACAATTATGTCACAGTCATGCAGATCCCATCATCATCACAGGGATTATAGGGGCAGCATTATGTTTTCCAGGCACAGAAGCCATTTTATAGCACAATCAGAGAAATGTTACACATATCAAATATGACACTGCAAAAACACAAAATCCTACTATTTTTGATCTATTTTTAGGCAAATATCTTAATTAGCTTGAAATAAGACAAAACTAACTTACAAGTAACAAGAGTTTCAATAATTTATTAATATTGATTTAAAAAGTTCCAGTTCTATTGGCAGATTATGTCACTTTAAAATATCAGAAAAATGTCATGTTATAAATGAGAATCTGCCAGTTAGAACTTCTTTCTCAATATTAAGGAAACTACTGATGTGAAACAAGCTCCTGTTTCTTGCGGAAAAGTTACTTGTGAGTTAGTTTTGTCTTATTTCAGGTGTAATAAAATAATTGCATTAGAAGCAAGTCAAATACTTGGTAAAGTTTTGTGTTTTTGTAGTGTAAAAGACATTTGACTTCCTGATTTAATTCCTTGAAATTAAAACTGTCTCTTTAAGAACTCCTGCTGTTTCTGAAGCTCCGCCTCCAGGAAGTCGTCCCAACATGGCTCCTCTCTTAACCCTTAAAAGTTTTTAACAGCGTCGCTCTGAGCAGCAGCTCAGCAGTTCCACCAGACATCTGCTAATTGCTGCTGGCTAGTCTGAAGGAGCTGAGTGGGGGAGGAGGTGCGCCTTCGAAGGCGGGGGCTAGGTCCAACCAGCTGAATGGTTGCCATGGAGACTAATGGACTTCTCAAACATGAAAGAATCAAAGCTACATATCAGGGAAAAGCATAAAAATATGATGGAAAAATCAAAAAAGTGAAACTGCAGCAATAAAAGCTCTTCTTGAGCAGCGCCACACGGGCAGTGATTTACAGCGCTAACTCCCACCTCCTTGCTCTGATTGGTTGTTTCCAGTTAGCACTGGGAGAAAACTGAGGATACAAATCTTTTTCACTGATTATCTGTCACAACCTGGAGACATATTCAACAAATGTGTAAAAAATATTTTATAAAAGTTACTGCAGCTGTAATATCAGATTTTTATTTATCTCCATCTTGTTGCTGCTTGAGTTTGGACAGAGGGGGGCGCTCTGAGCCGGTCCAGATATATCGTCCTGGGATTATTGCAATAAACGATGATATTGTTGTTTTGAGGACAATTTTAAACTAGTATATTGATGAGATAATAATGCAAGTACAACCTGTAAAGCTACACAGTCAAGGTTAAGAGCAATAATTTGGGTTATTTAGCCATAAAAGGAACTTTATTTTTACAAGTCTTATTTTTATAAAATAAGATCAAATTCAGTTTCAAACTTAATATTTAGTTTGAGCCTAAATGTTGAGCGTAGCTAAATAATTAGCAAGTTAAACATTTATTCTAAACAATTAGCTCACAACTAAATATCTAGGTCACACGATGTGGAAGTGGACTACCAAAATAAAAGCTGGGTAAACTTCATAAAAACTCCTGCTGCTGAGATCGAAGCAGCTTCAGCTCATCAAGTTTAACTGTGACAAAAAGTAAACGGAGGAACGACAACATGGCCGCCTCGCTGTGGGTTTAAATGTAGAAATGATGTCATTTCCTCCTGCGGCGACTTGGACTTAAAGTTTGAATACGATATTTTGCAGCAGCGTTGAGATGATGATAAAAACTATTAATTCAATCTTTTTAGATAACCATGAGTGTAGAGTCATTGTGGGGAAATTAAAAACATTCCTATTTATAACGGGCTTCGTCTGTATCTTTAAATTTATTCTTATGTATTGATGCTTTCACCAAACAGTGGAGAAAATGAACAATTGAAGCCGATGAGTTTTAATGTCTCGATTTTAACAAGAGCACATGAACCTGTCGACTCATTTACAAATACATGAATATAACCCCAGACAAAACACACCACACACACACACACATAGGAAGAAAGAAACTAAACAAAAAACAAACCAACAGACCAATCAGCACAGAGTTTGCCAGTCACATGACCTTCTGTCCAGTTATAAATCATTTAAATGTTTGAAACTCGTTTTTACTAAAACAGCTGATTTTCTCACGGCCAAAAAGTCGTTTGTGAAAAATCCACAAAGTTTTTTTCCTCCATGATGAAGCAAAAAGGAAACATTAAGCTGGAATATTAAAATATTTGAGATGAAGAGTCACATTTTAGGATTTGATTTAAACAACCATGACAATGATAAAACCAATTTGTCATTTATCATGTTGAATGATAAATGACATGATTAATGCCTAACAAGAAATAAACCATCAAATGAGCAGCAGAACAGACGTGGCGTCCAGCAGATGTGCTGCCTGTCGGCACTAAACGGTAAAACCTGAGCAACGTGATTTGCCCAGATGTCAGCAAGGAGAGCGCGTTCCTTCTACCTAACGACCTGAGCAAACCTCAGGTCGTTCAGAGCCGCTGTGATGTAACTCTGAGCACGAAACGGCGTGGAAACGAAGGAGCCGCTGGGACCGCAGACGTCAGCAAGCGAAGCTCCACTTACAGACGAAGAGGTGCGAGAGGCGCGACATAAAACTAGAAAGGAGAAAACCTTCAGAGCAGCTTTCAGCAGCCTGGCACAGTCTACAGACTTTAAATGTGGCACAGCGTGAGGAAGACGAGGCGCAGCTTTGCATGTGTCATGTTTCTGAAATGGTTCCGAGTCTGTTGCAGTCAGATTCCAGATCAGCCTCCGCAGCGTACACACCATCCCAGAGAGGCTCCTACCAAACCTTCGGGCTGCGTTATGCAACCTACCGGCTGGATCACTGGTGGAGAGGCGGCGGCCTGCAGGGGGCGTCCTGCCAAATCTGAAGCACCGCTGGAAGATCCTTCAGTTTCATTGCTTTCTCATGTCAGACAGGAGAGAAATCAAACTAACGCATGGCAGCTTCTAGATTCTAAACTACTTCAATATTTAAAGGGGATCTATTTTGTAAAATTTACGTTTTATTCTTCATTTGTGTCTCAACTGCCTAAAACAACATGCAGTCATTTTTTGGCAAGAAGTTTTTTATTGTCTGGAAAACGAGTCGTTTCAAAAACCTCCTGAGTTTTAAATCACAGGCAGCCCCGTTACCTAGCAACAAGCCCAGCCCGTTACCTAGCAACCCAGCTGATCTCCAGTGTTTGGTCAGCTGGTTTTCCCTCTGCTATACAATGGCTGCTGGAAAAGACAAGAGTTTACTTGTTGACTTGCTGCAGACTGGTTGGTTGTGCAGGAGCCTCCACTAATGCTTTTCAATGTAATTGTTCATCTGTTGGCAGCCATTTTGTCTGTCAGTGTAATGCAGAGTTCGGGGGGCATGGCCAGCAGCAGCTTGTTTGGATTTAAAGTGACAGCGACCGTAAAGAGGCAGAACTGATCAAACTGAAATCTGATTATCTAAGAATGATTTGGTGAAATAAATGTGGTGACCATGTTTTGTTTAGGCCAAAGGCCAATCGGTAAAAAATTATTTAGTTACAATCATTTCAGTTTGTTTGGAGGAAGAACCACAGCAGCTGGAAGTGGAACAAATTTATCGTTCCTTCTTTTTATAAAGGATTTATTCACTCTAGAAGCTTTTTTTTAATTTCAGACAGAAAAGTCGGTCAGAGGGAAGGAGAGCAGGGGCAAAGGTCATCAGGTCGGGAATCGAACCTGTGATGTCAGAGGCTCCTCATGTGGGTTGAGCTCAATACCTTCCGCCTTTTGTTTCTCTCTATGGAAAAGTAGATGAATAATAAAAAGAGACTGGACTCTAGAAATAGTATCTATGATAAGAACATCTATAAAAGGGAACGTTAAAAGCCATAGCGCTTTTTCTTTTTACAACATTTCCATTGTTACTGCAGATTCAGGGATTCCCCCTGATGGAGCTGCAGACCACAGGCTCCGGTTTTATAAGACCATTTTGAACAGAGTCTCACTAAGTGAGCAGCAGTGAAACGGCGACTATTCTCCGTGTGACGAGAGCTAAACAGGGAATGAAACAATCAGAGAGTCAAATCTCACTGAACACAAAACGAAAAAGAGTTTTATTTCTCTGTATACTGCATCAAAATTTACAGCTTCAAAAAAATTAGATTAAAATGACTTTAAATTAAAATTGATCCTACATGCAGTGTTAAGCGGTTTATCCTCCTGCGTGCTGCTGCTGCAGTCAGGCAGCTGAAACCGTTTCTCCAAGGTCAGGCAGGCAGGGATTCTGGCCTATAGCGCGAACCGAACTGCTTTGCATTCACTACACCTGCCACAGACACATGACTCATCATCTGAATTATGGGTACATTGTGTGAACAAAGACTGTGGGGTTGCAGCAGCTGCAGCTTTAGCAGCAGCATCGATTAAAGTGACCGTAATGCAGCGAGAAAGAAAGGAGGACACTGCACACTTTGAAGGTCACTGCACTTCCAAAAATGGGGTCTCTCCAGAGCGGAAAGTAATTACGCCGGTTTTAGAGACTTCACTGTGAGCCGCTGCTGGAAAACTCTTATTCTGAACAGAACCAGTGAGGGACCGTAACAAACAACAAACCTGCTGCATATGGACGTTTCCCCTCCTTCAGTCCGGTCGACCCGGTTCTACTGGAACCAGAACTCCACCATCTGCTCCACCTCCAGCTGCTGTGGTTCTGAGTCAAACCAACCTGTTCCCCTCCTGGCCTGTGGGGGCGCTGCACCAAGAACCACTGAAGGAAACCACACAAAAACCTCTGAAGACACTGAGAGCAACTTCCTTCTTCACCAGATGGAAACAAGATGGAGGCGTCAGATTTTAGTGTTGGAGGATTTCTCTTTAGTCTTTGGCTGAAGACCAGGAGCCATTTCTGCTGCTAGCGCTAGGCTAGCACGCTAGCTTTGGTTGGATTTACCCAGAATGCCCTGCGCTGTAGTCCACTTCCTGCTTTTTGGAGCGGTCTCCGGTCCGCTTGGCGTTCACATTCAAACTGAACCAGAGTTCACTTCAACCGAACCCAGACTGAGGTTTGGAGGACCAGAAGTCAGGGGTCAGAGGTCAATTAGCATTCACAACAACTGGACCGGACTTTCTAGGCAAACAAACTACACTTTGACTAAAGTGGACTGAACAGGTGTTTTATGAAACATCTGATGTTCTTGGTGCTGCCAGCTGCATCGACATTTTAGCCGCTACAGCTAGCATCACTACATACAGAGTCATGGTCTGATTTCTACAAAATATGACTTAAATTAAAGCAGAGAAAATTGCAGATGTTTTGATATGTCAAATATTTATTCTGCCTTGATATTAATCCATAAACAGTTTGGTTTCTGTCAGTTCTGTCAATATGCAAGAGAGGACTGAACAAAGGTCTTTTATATTTGCCAATTCAATTTCACATAACTGCACCTGCAGCACACATAGTTTGTTATATGTGTAATAAGATTTAAGATTTTGTGAACATCGGCACGTTTTACAAACAAACGACACATTTAGTCCAGATTTTGTCAATTTATCAAACTTTCCGACTGAACAAAACACAGAAATCATTTTTAAGCCTCAGATTGAAGCAGCTGGTCGACGTTTGGTGAAATCAACGAAACTAACTTTAAATATAGTTTGTCATAAGTAAGATAAAATCTGCAAATGTCTCGAGTGACATCGCGAAGGGAAACTGTTCCCAGGTCTGCTGAGTCCCACCATCAAACTCTGAGTCATTTATTCATTTTACCACCAATAGAATCAGATTCGTGCCACTAAGAGTTTTAAGACGATTACAGTTTACCTCAGATGATGCCATCTGAGTGAAACTAAAGTTCAAACTTGCAAAGTTCAGCCTCTTATTTAAACACAAACAAAAAACACGCTTTTTAAAAGTATTTGACTTCCTATGTTTATCGATATGCTGCCCTCAACTTAATGTTCAGAGCGGCCTACTTTGTCTTTTTGAACCTGTTTGCTAGTTTAGCAGCAAAGCTCTCAGTCTGTGCAGAGTTTGCATGTTTCCCCATATTTGCATGATTTGCCACTGGCTGCTCGTCTTTCCTGCCAGTTTGGGCCAACAGGATGAAATCATGACAGTCATGGATCGTTCGGAGGTCAGCGGAAAAGTTTTAATGTTCCTCGTTTTTTACAAGAATGGAGAAATAATTTTTGTTCAAAAATTATTTCTCCATTCAGAGCCACAACTGAAAGATGTGTGTGACTAATGTGGATATTTGAGTTTGATATTGTAATTTTATGTAAATAGTTTTGTTGACTGTGGCGATTCTACTGCCAGCCTGGATCACAGCAGAGCTCAGCTTTAGCTGAAACGTCTTCTGACTCTCTTTCTTACTCACAGGAGAGTAAATTATAATTAATTCATCTGTCTCCAAACACTTACATAAAGTATTATGAAACAAATCTGTCCTTACCTGCACCACTCATTCAATGTGCTGCATCTTACAAGCACTGACTGCTGCAATAACTGCAGCACAACGTTTATTATAATGTATAAAAATATAAACTACACATGAAAGTCAATAATTATAATAATAACAAAACAGCAGTTAGGGTACAAATGTACAAATAATCCAACAGAAATCCATTGATAAGATCAAGTTAGCATTGGCATGCTAGCATTGATGCTAGCATGCTAAGTAATACCATTAGCATGTTTTCTTGAAAATGCTAAGACGGCATTGACGTGATAGTATGTTAACATGCTATGTTACTATTAACAAGCTAAGTTTAAACAGTTGGAGAGAAAGGAATCAAGAATTTTTTTAATATATATTTTGTGGTAACTGATTATTTTGATTATTTTTTTTACAGTGTACATATTTTGACACTGTCAAAATACTGTATGTACGAGTTTAAAAGTCAAACTTGTTTGACTTAAAAACAAAGAATTTGTGTCCTTCAGATTCTCCACTTTATCATGTATAATAATTTAAATATGATAAATCATGGAGAATCTCATGCCTTATAAATATGTAATAATGTTTTATCACAGCTAGCTCAAGCTACTTTTAGTAAACTGTTAAATATGGAAAAACAGTCAGAATTTCAAACAACCTACAAAATAACTGCAGCATATTATAGTGGATAGTCAACATCTGTTCATATTTTACGCAACCAATCTTTTAGAAATGTTTAACTTGTGCATTAATGTGCATGTAATTCATTTCAAACTTTTCTCGTCTTAAATTCAAAACAGTAAATATCAGGGATGTTCCGATACCGATCATCCATGAGGCCGATCTCTGCCCATCACCTGGATTGGCTGTTAATTTTTTGCTTTACGTATAAATGATACTAAATTATCTGGCAATAAATTGACCTAATTTAGATATAACATACATATTTTACCACATATCTCAAATCAGTTTCAGTTCCCTGCTGCAGCTCAGCTGCTGCTCGCTGTGACAGTTCACCGTCTGGAGGTTCAGCGGCTCCGTCTGAAATATCACCTCCAGTAGCGGCGGTCCAACAGCGGGAGCAGAACCGGCGTCTCGCTCCGCAGCTCAAGACTTGAATTATTGTTCATCTTTCTGACCGTGTTGGAAGCTGCGCTGCTCTACCTGTTGTCTGGATCCGGACGTCTTTGGTTCCTGCGTTGAGCCTCCATGCAGCCAAATCAATCGAGTGTTTGGTTTTTAAATATCATATTAGATTCGTTGTGTTGATGCGTTGTGACGAGCTTCGCCCCCCGAGGTCATTTCCCACCTAACCCTCCTCCATGAATGACAACGTAAAAATTTCCACCCAGAAGTTATGAATTATTAACCAATCGCATTTTTATGCTAGTTATTTAGTGAAGAATCAAACATATAGAGAATTCCTCATCACGTCAGAAAAACATTCTATCCATCATCCAGCATGCTCATCTTAGTGGGGCTAAGGGGTCAAAGGGCAAGAGAAACATCCCGTCCCGGGAATCAAACCCAGGACCTTCTAGCTGCAGGGCAGCAGAGTCACCAGCTGCTCCACCGAGCCGCTAAAGACAAACATCAATGTTACGATCTGAGGGCGTTTCCTGCAAAACGCAGCAAACTTCTGACCAATCAGGCAACACTTCACACAATCAATCAATCAATCAATCAAGTTTATTTGTGTAGCACAATTCAGCAACAAGGCGTGTCAAAGTGCTTTTCATGATAAAAAAAATCAAAAATACAAAGTCATAGAAACAAGCCACACGTGGAATGATTCGACCCGACCCGACCCGACCCAACCCGATCAGAACCTGCCCGGCCCGGGGTCGAGTTCAGCATGCGGGCGACTCTGCAAACAAAATGTCGCAATTTCCGTTAAGAACCGATTTCTCCAGTTAGCATGAAGCAGGTCGGGTCCTAAAGCTGCTGCTGGCCACGCCCACTCAGCTCTTACATTGCAAACTGACGTGCAGTTATACAACCATGCATCTTTGAAAAGCATTAGTGGAGCCTCCTGCACAACCAACCAGTATATAGCAAGTCAACAATTAAACTCTTGACTTTTCCAGCAGCCATTGTACAGAGCATACAGCAGGAAAACCAGCTGGCCAAATGCTGGAGGGTTGCTAGGTAACGGGCTGGGCTTGGCTGGGGTTGTTAGGTAACAGGCAGAGCCTGCTGATTTGTGACATTATTTTCCAAAGGTTTTTGAAACGGCTTATTTAGAAAATAATAATTTATTGCCAAAAAACGGCCTGGTATTTTTTAAAGATGTTTGTAGAAGGAGTTGAGACCCAAACGGAAGTACAAAGAAAATGTGAGTAATACTTTATGAAGATGTTGAACCACACAAAGTGATTGAGTTTTTCAAGCTGCTCTAGAAAGAGTGGAAGCCTCAGAGGATGAACTTCTCCAGGGAGAGCAGATCTCCCGGCTGGATGTTGCTCTGATTAAAGCGTGGACGCCAGCGGAGCGACAGATGGCAGCAGGGAAAGTAGGACTCCGTTTAACGAGCCAGTCAGCCTCCAGTTTCATGTCAGCGTTCTTTACCTTCACTCCATTCAGGACCCTGGATTTTAACTGGGAGCTTCCATGACAGATTCTGTGTACAGTGGCTCTGCTGCTGCAGTGTGTATTGTGTTTGAAACTAGTTCAGCTGGAAACCAGGTCACTCATTCTTAGACGGTGCAAGTGGGACTTTATTGGATGGTCTGATTTTTTTTTCCGGTTACGAAGTGAGAAAATCGTCCCTGCAGATCCACTTTGGGTTCTGGACTGCATCTCTGCTCTGGATCGCTGCCATGGCGATGCTCTCAATACATCCCTGTGACTCTACCTTGCTGCTGAAGCTGAGCGTCTGACCTGCGATGTCCTAGTTAAAGCAGGTAGATGAAACAAATGGCCAGAAATGTTGAAGAGCCGCCATGATGAAACGGTCAGGAAAAAACTCCGAAATCCTGTCGGACATTTTTCATCACTTCTTTGTCTCTGATTTAGAAAAACGATGGAAACTAAAACTTGATCATCCCGACTCAGATTTACACACTTAACTGAGAATCCAGAAAGTATTAAAAATCTTGATAACAGAATTTATAGTTTGATGACGCAAAGCCATTGCAATATCTGTTTTTATTCTATTTTCCTTATAAAACTTATTATAACAACAAGTTGATGAGCAACATGTCATGTTGGACAGAACACCAGAGCTCTACGCAATTTCAATTTTAATATTATATTTTACATATTGCCACTGGCAATATACGATATATTATATTTGTTATTAGTTTCATTTTTCATTGGTTTCTGGTTTCTTCATTCTGCAAAAACATTTTGTTATTTCAGACAAAATAATTTGGAGATTATTGTCCACTATTGTTTTCTGAATGAGTCAAAATGAGCTGGAAATTTGCTGTAACCTTTAAAAGTTTTCCTGGTTTGGAGTCAAAATGTCTGAATTTTGCCTGTTGATGCGACTGACTTGAAATAAACTTCATATAAATATATTTGAACTCAGCAACTGCTTTCAGTCAAAGCCAGCACAACCTGAATAATGATGATGACGATGATGATGATGTCTAATATTGTTCCAAACGGGATTAAACTGTTAAATGAAACATCTGATTAATCAATTAATCATCAGAATAATCTATAGACTAATCAATGAGATGATAGCGCAGCGCTAAATGCACCGTCTGCTGATGGTCACTACCTTCATCCTGGAGAAACTTGGACTGTTCCCTCGGTTCAAACTGCTGAGTCAGCAAAACCAGATTTTATTCTCAGACCTGACAGAGACGAAAACCGAACCGGATCCAAACCGGTTTCAAACTGGACCGGATCCAAACCAGAACCGGATCCAAACTCTACTGTTTAAACAAATGAAACGATGATTAATGAGCAAAAAGCCGTTTTTTGTTTTGTTACCAGAGGAAAGAGATTCATCCGCAGCCGAAATGAAACATCTACTTCACATTTTATGCACTAAACTCCTCATTTCCTTCCTTTCCTTGAGCTTCTAGTTTGGTCTAAAAACCCCATAAGGTTAATTATTGAACTACAACTTTGGCTTTATCAAAGGAATAAATTCATCCTAGGTTGTTTTTCTTTCCATACAAAGTTCTCCCAGCTCAGATTCAACTTGTTCAGTTTTTCTTTTCTTCCCATAGAAAGTATTCCTGGTTCAGTGTTAACAGATTTTCCTGAGAAAAGTGATGAATTTATTGTTGCCAACTTCAATTCCCTGTTTTCATTTGCTACTATTAGCTTTGTGTTTTTCTCTCCAAGTGTGTTTTTGAGTTTCCTCCAGGAAACTTGAACTCAATTCACTTTGACTGAATTGAACTGGATTCTCTATAACTGGCTATGAACGGGGCTTGATTATTTGGATATTGCTACATGTTGGTTCTCCAGAAACAAACTCAACAGAAGTGAATCAGCAGGAAGTGAAAACAGTTTGACCGTTTAGCAACATTTACCGTTTTCACCAGGCAGATCAGAATCATTGCATAAAACATTCAAAACATTAAAAGTATTAGAAACATTAAAACATTAGAAACGGTTGTGGGCCACAAAATTTTAAACTAGAAATGCAAAGGTAATAGCGCAGCTAGCCGTTAGCTGCTAACGTGGCTAAAGTCGTAGCCACTTTGGGTTTTTCATTCAAACGTTTGATGAACTTTGGCTCAAATAGAAGTAAAGTTCTCAAATAGAGCACTTTGCTTCTATAGAATAATAGATTACTCAATATTTGCTAATTTGCATTAAATAAACAAATTGTATTGACTAAGTAATATTCTTATTTTTGTATTTCTTCCTGTTTGTGCCTCAATAAGTTTGAGACTTAATTAATTAGTCAAGTCAAATTAATTGCATTTATTGCCAAACTGAGGAAAACATTTATGGTTCCTTATATATAATAACAATAAATCACACAATAATAATAAATCACACACACATACAGTAACTACAAATTTCTCAGATGTTTCTTCCAGCTGGTTTTAACGCGCACACACCTCCAGACTCCCAACACACCAACTGCTTCAACCGCCCCCTATATGCGCACACGCACACACACACACACACACACACGCACACACCACGCACACACACACACACCACACCACACACACACACGGGGATCTCTCTCTTCTTGCTCTCGTCTATTATTAGATGTTCAACCCAGAGACAAACTAATGACACACTGGAATGAATCACCAGAGCTGCTGCCTCCGACTAGCAGCACATCCAGCAGACAGGAAGCCCACACACACATCACACACACATCACACACACCATCAGACACATTATTACACACACCATCACACACACCATCATCCCGTCCCGTCTCCCCTGGCTGCAGGTTTTCACTGAAATGAATAAAAAATCTAAAAGTAAAAACTCTTCTTTCTGCTAGTTTCACAGCAGGGAGTTTAAAGTTATGAGTTTGGAAAATTTATCTTGATTTTAATTTTATCTTTAGGATTTTCCACTCAGTTTGATTGGGAACCAAAAATTGAAACATTTGTAACTTTTTCAGCTGCTGTTTTTTTCTCAACACAGAAATTTTATCCAACAGCAACAGAAACACAAAGACGAATTAAACTGGTTACGGTTGGTTGTAGTTGGTTATGGTTGGTTGTAGTTAGTTATGGTTGGTTGTAGTTAGTTATGGTTGGTTGTAGTTGGTTATGGTTGGTTGTAGTTGGTTATGGTTGGTTGTAGTTGGTTATGGTTGGTTGTAGTTAGTTATGGTTGGTTGTAGTTGGTTATGGTTGGTTGTAGTTAGTTATGGTTGGTTGTAGTTGGTTATGGTTGGTTGTAGTTGGTTATGGTTGGTTGTAGTTAGTTATGGTTGGTTGTAGTTAGTTATGGTTGGTTGTAGTTGGTTATGGTTGGTTGTAGTTGGTTACGGTTGGTTGTAGTTGGTTACGGTTGGTTGTAGTTAGTTATGGTTGGTTGTAGTTAGTTATGGTTGGTTGTAGTTGGTTATGGTTGGTTGTAGTTAGTTATGGTTGGTTGTAGTTGGTTATGGTTGGTTGTAGTTAGTTATGGTTGGTTGTAGTTGGTTATGGTTGGTTGTAGTTGGTTATGGTTGGTTGTAGTTGTAGTTAGTTATGGTTGGTTGTAGTTGGTTATGGTTGGTTGTAGTTAGTTATGGTTGGTTGTAGTTGGTTATGGTTGGTTGTAGTTGGTTATGGTTGGTTGTAGTTAGTTATGGTTGGTTGTAGTTAGTTATGGTTGGTTGTAGTTGGTTATGGTTGGTTGTAGTTGGTTACGGTTGGTTGTAGTTGGTTACGGTTGGTTGTAGTTGGTTACGGTTGGTTGTAGTTAGTTATGGTTGGTTGTAGTTAGTTATGGTTGGTTGTAGTTGGTTATGGTTGGTTGTAGTTGGTATGGTTGTTGGTTGTAGTTAGTTAGGTTGGTTGTAGTTAGTTATGGTTGGTTGTAGTTGGTTATGGTTGGTTGTAGTTAGTTTTTTTTTGTAGTTTGGTTGGTTGTAGTTAGTTATGGTTGGTTGTAGTTGGTTACGGTTGGTTGTAGTTGGTTACGGTTGGTTGTAGTTGGTTATTGGTTATGGTGGTTGTAGTTGGTTACAGTTGGTTGTAGTTAGTATGGTTGGTTGTAGTTGGTTATGGTGTTGTAGTTAGTTATGGTTGGTTGTAGTTGGTTATGGTTGGTGTAGTTAGTTATGGTTGGTTGTAGTGGTTACGGTTGGTGTAGTTAGTTATGGTTGGTTGTAGTTGGTTATGGTTGGTTGTAGTTGGTTACGGTTGGTTGTAGTTGGTTGACGGTTGGTTGTAGTTAGCTATAGTGCATCTAGAGAAACTCATCCCATGCGTTCATCTTCAGTCGCTATTGATTATTGCAACAGCGTCTTCACAGGTCTGTCCAACAAATCAATCAAACGCTGCAGCTGATCCAGAATGCTGCTGCTGGCGTTCTCACTAAAACCAGGAAGATAGAGCACATAACACCAGTTTTAAAGTCCCTCACTGGCTCCCTGTAGCTCAAAGATAGACTTTAAAATTACTGTTGTTAGTTTATAAAATCACTGAACGGCTTAGCACCACAATACATTAAAGATCTGCTGTTGTTGTATCAACCTTCCAGACCTCTCAGGTTCTGGTTCTGGTTCTGCCTCTGCATCCCCAGAACCAGAACCAAACGAGGAGAAGGCAGCTTTCAGCATCTATGCACCACAAATTTGGAA
The DNA here is from genome assembly GCF_003331165.1 of Xiphophorus hellerii. Taxonomy (NCBI): domain Eukaryota; kingdom Metazoa; phylum Chordata; class Actinopteri; order Cyprinodontiformes; family Poeciliidae; genus Xiphophorus; species Xiphophorus hellerii. The sequence continues at coordinate 77,459 of NW_022587641.1, read as the reverse complement.
CAAACTTCCAGAAAACTGTAAAACAGCTGAAACACTGACTTCTTTTAAATCTCAACTAAAAACCCACCTGTTTAGAATTGTATTTGAAATGTAATCAAATTACAAATTATTGATGGAACTTGACTTAATGATTGATTCTATGTTGCATTGTGATTCTGTGTTTGTAATGATGTAAAGCACTTGCTGCTGAAATGTGCTATACAAATAAAATTGGATTGATTGATTGATAGTTGGTTGTTAGTTAGTTATGGTTGGTTGTAGTTGGTTATAGTTGTTGTAGTTGACGCATTGAACCAATTGTACCGCCCCTGCCAGCACAATTTGTCACATTCTCTTATTTCCAAATTATAATGGCTGTTTGTGAATTTTTGTAACTTTGAATGTTGAGCTGCTGGTGGACTGCTCTAGCGCCCCCTACCGCTGGGCTCAGCAGGTTTTCTGCAAGGTTGAAAACCCTGGGACAATGTGACAGATGTTTCTAACTTTGGTTTGAATGGAGTCTAGTGGACGATCATTTGAAAACACACTTTGATCCCAGTGGATTTGCTCTATTCAGGGACTTCCTCAGGCTTGGAGCCAAATAAGAGGAATAACTTCAGCATGTAACGGACGGAGGAAGCATTCGCCTTAAAACAGCAACATGTTCAAACCAGCCAGAATACATGAAGAAATCAATGATCGACTCCCTCAACTATTGCTTTCCAGCAATCAACATGATGGTTTTTATTTTGATTTTGAAAGTACTTACCACATCAAACTGAATGCTATATTAACATAAAATAACAGGTTTTCATAAAGAAACGCAGCTATTTCATCGGTAAACACAACAAAAGCGGTAAATATGTTTTGCTTATTGAAGGAATTTACCTCTTCATTAAATTATAACAGCACCAAACGGTCAAGCATCACAAAATGTTCTTCCAGTGGGTAAATAAGTGGCTGAAAAACACAGCATGACTACTGAAGCTGATCTGCTCTGTTATTGTCTGATCACTGTTTTAAAACCCACCTACACCTTTCTGCTCGACTGAAAGGCGTTCAGCCTTCTGCTGGATCCAGGCGGGTCATTATTACTCAAGTCTGTTTGTTACTGTGACAACTGCTGCCGCTGTGAAGGAAGTGTGGAGACAAAGGAAAAGCTGTCGAGTCTGTGTTTTCACTGCCAGTTCAGACGAGCGCGGCTCTAAGTGGCTGCAGTCGATGCTAATGGCCGATGCTAATGGTAGCTTAAGTGATACATTAGCTCTGAATGAGGCCTGAAATCTGATCCACGTTCCTTCAAACTGAGTAAAGCAAACACGGAGGCAGCAGACGGCTCAGACATTTAGATGAAAGATGGAAAACAGAGTTTGATGGATAAAATATCGATTGGTTAAAACTGCAAAGCGTTTCTTGTGTTCTCTCTTTTTCTTTCCCATAGAAAGTATTCCTGGCTCGGTGCTGAGTTTATGTCCTGGATTTAGTTTCTGTTTCTTTCTCTCTGGCTATAAATATCAACACATAAATCCCTTTTATTGATTATTCCAATTTTCTGTACTTTGAGGCTTAATTTTGTAAAATCTGATTTTCTTTCCACCAATGAACTTCTTGGGTTTCCAAAGTGATGTTAGGGTAACTCAACGATTACGCTCAGATGCACAATTATGCAACCGTACATCTTTGAAAAGCATCAATGGAGTCTCCTGAACAGCCAACCAGAATACAGCAAGTCAACAAGAAAACTCTTAACTTCCAGCAGCCATTGTACAGAGCATAAAAACCAGCTGACCAACCGCTGGAGATCAGGTGGTTGCTAGGTAACGACAGTGCCAGTCGAATGTGACTCAACAGCCAGGAAGGTTTTGAAAGAACTCGTTTTCCAGACACCAAATCATGAACTTATTGCCAAAAACCAGCTGAGTGTTTTTCTAAGCGCTTGGTTTGTTTTTAGAAACAGTAGAAACAAAATGGAAGTTCAAAACCAAGCAAAATGTGACCTTTGAACCATAGGTCTTATTAAATTCACAAACCTTGCCAGGTTAAGAAAATATGGTTTGAAGGTAAAAACAACTTGAGTAAAATTGCAATTTTCTCCTTTTTTGGTCACAAAGTTGAGAAGCAACTAAACTTAAAACTCTCAAGAAGAGTTCAGAAATTTTAAAATTACTAAAGAAAAACTTCAAAACTCAAATTTATGCAACAAAAAGGCTTTTGCTCTACATTTCTATTGACTTTGCCACAAACTGATTTGTTTTCATGTCTTAAACCTCAGGAAACTTCATCGGTTGTCATGGCGACTCTTTCTGCCTCTTTCAGCCTCTAGACAACTTGCAGCGCTCACATTCAAACTCAAAAAGCTGCTCAAAGATTTTCAGTTCCATCTTCCCAGTGACGTGCGGTGAGGTCATAGCTGGTGAGGCTCTGACTTAATCATAATCAGATTTACAAATATAGACCCCCTGCATGTTATTTACATAAGGAAATTTCACGCATGCGGACAACGCTGGAGGGCAAAAACACTTTTCTTCTTCATGTCATCATAGCCGCGCTGCCGCCGTAGAATAATTCTGTTAACTCAATCAAACTTGGACATGTAGATATTATTAATTTCGTGCTCCACAGCAAAGGGAAAAACCGTTAAAGTAAAACTCAAAACCACGTCTTTCTCGCTCTCTGTATCAGAGCAGCTACGCGCAGACTCGTTGCCATAGCAACTGACAACAACGCCACAAAAACACTGAAATATTTCCCACACAAAGAGCAGAACATTCAGTCTGTTGCAGTGGTTGGTTTTAGGGTTGTTTGTGTGCGATTATTATTGCTGTGGTATGAGGAGAAAACTATAAATATATCGCTGCATTTTACTGTATGGCTAGCTCCGTGGCTAGCTCGCTGTTTACTGTCTTATTCTGCAGTTGTGGAGTCACAATGTCTGGGATCATGAGCGCCCCCTGCCATGAGGCCAGAGAACTGCCTGCCTCACCTCCAATCTGTTCTCTGGTTTCTGATCGCTGCTCAGCACAGAAACACGTTACACACACAGTTGGTGACAACAAACACTGAACATTATTTAAGTAAGCTAAATTATGGAAAATCAGTTTAAATATTAAATGTTTTAACCATTTTATTGGCGACGTACAGACAGGAGGAGCATGCTCCCATAGAATAGCAGCCAGTGCAGTTAGTGAGAGGTTGATCAGTCCAGGTGAGACTCAACTCACTGCTGCCTCACCTGCTGCGCTCCGAGCATTTGAATGGGAAAATGCGAAAATTCAGCGATTTTGAAGAAAAAAATAATCAGAATTGGTTAAACTAAATAAAAAATAAATACTTTACAGTACAAACCACAGGGTGAAAAAAGCAATATAAATAATTGTATCATTATAAATTATTTTTCCATGATGACCCATGTCACTGCATCTTCCTCAGGCGAAGATCAAAACCGACAGAAACCAGGAGGATCGAATGAGACGTTTCAACTAAGATTTCATTAAGTCATGCAATGACTGTGGAAGCCAATTCATTCTAGAAGAAGGCAGAAATGTTGCTGCTTTACTCAGAGTGGCAAGAACAAGATGGAAACTCTTGTGATGTCATCATGGTTTCGATGTGAACCAAAAACGTGATCCGTCCAAAATGAGCTGCAAGACAAAAAGGTCCAACTTTGTCCTTTAAGGTGTCAGTTTCATCAGAAACCAGGGAAATCGACTCACAGTTTCTACCCAAAGTGTCTTTTATCAAATGCCATTTAATGCTGATCAATAATATAGGCCCAATACAATCCCAGCTGGGCTCCATTTCCCACCCAGATGGGGCCCACACTGAGGGACTGCTGTTTTATTCATGTGTATTTTGTGTATTTTTATCCAAAAATGCAAATCACTGAAACTAAATGGGAAAACAAGGAGATTCTTTGCATCCAGATCTGGATGACCTTTTCATAAGCAAAACATGCAGCACAGAGTTTAAGCCAATTTCACCATCTGTTAAAATGAAGGTTGACTCTGTGAAAAGATGGAGGAGAAACTTGTAGCCACTTTTGGACAGAATGAAGATATTTCTCTAGTTTTAGCTGCACGTTTCCAGGGAGAGTGTCGATAACACAACCCACCTTTTCTTACAAAAGTTATCTAAAAATGTTATTTCAGAAGAAAGTTTGTTGTGGTTTTGGTGAATCTCACACTTGTTTAGCCAAGAGTTGTTTAAAATAAAATGTTTATAGAAATCTGCTTTGGGTCAAAAGCTAACAGCTTCTTCTGACCTTTGCTGACCTTTTAGGTTTTCCTGTAATAAACTGGAGAGTGATTCATGGACTCCAACAGGCCGAGTGTCCGAGAAGAGAGAAGCAGGAACATTTAACCAAAGACCCATTAAGCTGCGTTTGTCTGGCAGGTTTGACTTTTTACAGAATCAGCTGGACAGATTGAGGCTTCCTGCCTGTTTCAACAGCCGTTCAGTCGGAGCAGAAAACTGTTATCAGCCATTACCATCACCACCGGAAATAAGCTGAGACTTTATTCACACACTCAGACAGAAACACAAACCCAAAACATTTCAACTCATACTTAAAAACTATTTTATTAAAAATAGCCGAGTGTCATCAGCAAAATGGATGAAAACCACAAGAAACCGCTGATAATAAATACTGTAGATCAGGGGTCTCAAACTCCAGTCCTCGAGGGCCGCTGTCCTGCAGTTTTTAGATGTGCCACAGGTACAAAACACTGGAATGAAATGACTTAATGACCTCCTCCTTGTGTAGATCAGTTTTCCAGAACCTTAATGACCTAATTATTCTATTCAGGTGGTGCAGCAGAGGCTCATCTAAAAGTTGCAGGACTGCGGCCCTCGAGGACTGGAGTTTGAGACCCCTGCTGTAGATGGATGGATAAATGGATAAATCAATGAATAAACTGATAAATAAATGGTGTGATGCTAACCATTAGAGTGTTTTACTAGCAGCTGGTTGAGCTTCTAGCTCTTTCTGGAATCAATAATTATTGATCCCAAACGTTTGGAGTTGCTGATCAGTTCTGCATGCAGGTTGATAATATCAGAGCATGAATATTTTATTGTGCTGCCTGAAACAAGATGCATAAAATAAATTGGAGGCTAAATATAAAAATGGCTTATGAGTTTATGAATTATGTTTGACAGCATAATTCATAAACTATGTGAGACCAGAGCCTGAAAGTCCTGAAAGCAGCAAAATTTCACTTTGGGTGGAAAACTGCAGACAGCTTCGCTTTACAAAAACTTCAACAGGAAAATCAAACCAGAAACACCTTCAGAGTCGGTTCTTAATTAATCAGATTACTAATTTAGTGATCGATTAATCGTCAAGTGGAGAAACAGAAAAATGAAAGAACATCATATTCAGAGCAGTAATTATGCCAAAACTGTTGAATAAATATGTAAAGCTTCTTAGTTTGTAAAATATATTTTACCCAGAACTCTTCAAGTGGCATTTTAGCTTCACCTGGTTCAAATTTTGTAAAAAGAAAAAATGTCAAACTAAACACATTTTTAATCCAGTTATTAATGTGTTAATAATAAGTGGAGCAGAAATCGTGAATTTTTCACACGTTGATGTGATTTTTAGTTTTATCGATACAAACAATCAAGCATTAGGTAAAGTGCTACATTATTTTAAGCAATACAATTTCTGCTTTTTTATTTTTCGAAAAAATTAACAATTTTAAAATTATATAGAGTACAGTATTTTTCAGACTATAAGCCGCTACTTTTCCCCACGCTTTGAACCAGGCGGCTTGTAGCCCGGTGCGGCTTTTCTGTGGATTTTTCTTCGACCACCAGGGGGCTCTCTAGCAGGAAGTGAATCATTGGAAGTCAAAATTGGAAATCAAAGAAGAAAGCGCTGATTTTCATTTAGACAACAAATCAATCAAACAGCTGCAGCTGATCCAGAATGCTGCTGCTGGCGTTCTCACTAAAACCAGGAAGATAGAGCACATAACACCAGTTTTAAAGTCCCTCCACTGGCTCCCTGTAGCTCAAAGAATAGACTTTAAAATACTGTTGTTAGTTTATAAATCACTGAACGGCTTAGCACCACAATACATTAAAGATCTGCTGTTGTTGTATCAACCTTCCAGACCTCTCAGGTTCTGGTTCTGGTTCTGCTCTGCATCCCCAGAACCAGAACCAAACGAGGAGAAGCAGCTTTCAGCATCTATGCACCACAAATTTGGAACAAACTTCCAGAAAACTGTAAAACAGCTGAAACACTGACTTCTTTTAAATCTCAACTAAAAACCCACCTGTTTAGAATTGTATTTGAAATGTAATCAATTACAAATTTATTGATGGAACTTGACTTAATGATTGATTCTATGTTGCATTGTGATTCTGTGTTTGTAATGATGTAAAGCACTTGCTGCTGAAATGTGCTATACAAATAAAATTGGATTGATTGATTGATAGTTGGTTGTGTAGTTAGTATGGTGGTTGTAGTTGGTTATAGTTGTTGTAGTTGACGCATTGAACCAATTGTACCGCCCCTGCCAGCACAATTTGTCACATTCTCTTATTTCCAAATTATAATGGCTGTTTGTGAATTTTTGTAACTTTGAATGTTGAGCTGCTGGTGGACTGCTCTAGCGCCCCCTACCGCTGGGCTCAGCAGGTTTTCTGCAAGGTTGAAACCCTGGACAATGTGACAGATGTTCTAACTTTGGTTTGAATGGAGTCTAGTGGACGATCATTTGAAAACACACTTTGATCCCAGTGGATTTGCTCTATTCAGGACTTCCTCAGGCTTGGAGCCAAATAAGAGGAATAACTTCAGCATGTAACGACGGAGGAAGCATTCGCCTTAAAACAGCAACATGTTCAAACCAGCCAGAATACATGAAGAAATCAATGATCGACTCCCTCAACTATTGCTTTCCAGCAATCAACATGATGGTTTTTATTTTGATTTTGAAGTACTTACCACATCAAACTGAATGCTATATTAACATAAAATAACAGGTTTTCATAAAGAAACGCAGCTATTTCATCGGTAAACACAACACAAAAGCGGTAAATATGTTTTGCTTATTGAAGGAATTTACCTCTTCATTAAATTATAACAGCACCAAACGGTCAAGCATCACAAAATGTTCTTCCAGTTGGGTAAATAAGTGGCTGAAAAACACAGCATGACTACTGAAGCTGATCTGCTCTGTTAT
>NW_022587641.1:0-70187 GCF_003331165.1 Xiphophorus hellerii | reverse complement strand
TGTCTGATCACTGTTTTAAAACCCACCTACACCTTTCTGCTCGACTGAAAGGCGTTCAGCCTTCTGCTGGATCCAGGCGGGTCATTATTACTCAAGTCTGTTTGTTACTGTGACAACTGCTGCCGCTGTGAAGGAAGTGTGGAGACAAAGGAAAAGCTGTCGAGTCTGTGTTTTCACTGCCAGTTCAGACGAGCGCGGCTCTAAGTGGCTGCAGTCGATGCTAATGGCCGATGCTAATGGTAGCTTAAGTGATACATTAGCTCTGAATGAGGCCTGAAATCTGATCCACGTTCCTTCAAACTGAGTAAAGCAAACACGGAGGCAGCAGACGGCTCAGACATTTAGATGAAAGATGGAAAACAGAGTTTGATGGATAAAATATCGATTGGTTAAAACTGCAAAGCGTTTCTTGTGTTCTCTCTTTTTCTTTCCCATAGAAAGTATTCCTGGCTCGGTGCTGAGTTTATGTCCTGGATTTAGTTTCTGTTTCTTTCTCTCTGGCTATAAATATCAACACATAAATCCCTTTTATTGATTATTCCAATTTTCTGTACTTTGAGGCTTAATTTAGTAAAATCTGATTTTCTTTCCACCAATGAACTTCTTGGGTTTCCAAAGTGATGTTAGGGTAACTCAACGATTACGCTCAGATGCACAATTATGCAACCGTACATCTTTGAAAAGCATCAATGGAGTCTCCTGAACAGCCAACCAGAATACAGCAAGTCAACAAGAAAACTCTTAACTTCCAGCAGCCATTGTACAGAGCATAAAAACCAGCTGACCAACCGCTGGAGATCAGGTGGTTGCTAGGTAACGACACAGTGCCAGTCGAATGTGACTCAACAGCCAGGAAGGTTTTGAAAGAACTCGTTTCCAGACACCAAATCATGAACTTATTGCCAAAAACCAGCTGAGTGTTTTTCTAAGCGCTTGGTTTGTTTTTAGAAACAGTAGAAACAAAATGGAAGTTCAAAACCAAGCAAAATGTGACCTTTGAACCATAGGTCTTATTAAATTCACAAACCTTGCCAGGTTAAGAAAATATGGTTTGAAGGTAAAAACAACTTGAGTAAAATTGCAATTTTCTCCTTTTTTGGTCACAAAGTTGAGAAGCAACTAAACTTAAAACTCTCAAGAAGAGTTCAGAAATTTTAAAATTACTAAAAGAAAACTTCAAAACTCAAATTTATGCAACAAAAAGGCTTTTGCTCTACATTTCTATTGACTTTGCCACAAACTGATTTGTTTTCATGTCTTAAACCTCAGGAAACTTCATCGGTTGTCATGGCGACTCTTCTGCCTCTTTCAGCCTCTAGACAACTTGCAGCGCTCACATTCAAACTCAAAAAGCTGCTCAAAGATTTTCAGTTCCATCTTCCCAGTGACGTGCGGTGAGGTCATAGCTGGTGAGGCTCTGACTTAATCATAATCAGATTTACAAATATAGACCCCCTGCATGTTATTTACATAAGGAAATTTCACGCATGCGGACAACGCTGGAGGGCAAAAACACTTTCTTCTTCATGTCATCATAGCCGCGCTGCCGCCGTAGAATAATTCTGTTAACTCAATCAAACTTGGACATGTAGATATTATTAATTTCGTGCTCCACAGCAAAGGGAAAAACCGTTAAAGTAAAACTCAAAACCACGTCTTTCTCGCTCTCTGTATCAGAGCAGCTACGCGCAGACTCGTTGCCATAGCAACTGACAACAACGCCACAAAAACACTGAAATATTTCCCACACAAAGAGCAGAACATTCAGTCTGTTGCAGTGGTTTGGTTTTAGGGTTAATGTTTGTTGTGCGATTATTATTGCTGTGGTATGAGGAGAAAACTATAAATATATCGCTGCATTTTACTGTATGGCTAGCTCCGTGGCTAGCTCGCTGTTACTGTCTCTTACTCTGCAGTTGTGGAGTCACAATGTCTGGGATCATGAGCGCCCCCTGCCATGAGGCCAGAGAACTGCCTGCCTCACCTCCAATCTGTTCTCTGGTTTCTGATCGCTGCTCAGCACAGAAACACGTTACACACACAGTTGGTGACAACAAACACTGAACATTATTTAAGTAAGCTAAATTATGGAAAATCAGTTTAAATATTAAATGTTTTAACCATTTTATTGGCGACGTACAGACAGGAGGAGCATGCTCCCATAGAATAGCAGCCAGTGCAGTTAGTGAGAGGTTGATCAGTCCAGGTGAGACTCAACTCACTGCTGCCTCACCTGCTGCGCTCCGAGCATTTGAATGGGAAAATGCGAAAATTCAGCGATTTTGAAGAAAAAAATAATCAGAATTGGTTAAACTAAATAAAAAATAAATACTTTACAGTACAAACCACAGGGTGAAAAAGCAATATAAATAATTGTATCATTATAAATTATTTTTCCATGATGACCCATGTCACTGCATCTTCCTCAGGCGAAGATCAAAACCGACAGAAACCAGGAGGATCGAATGAGACGTTTCAACTAAGATTTCATTAAGTCATGCAATGACTGTGGAAGCCAATTCATTCTAGAAGAAGGCAGAAATGTTGCTGCTTTACTCAGAGTGGCAAGAACAAGATGGAAACTCTTGTGATGTCATCATGGTTTCGATGTGAACCAAAAACGTGATCCGTCCAAAATGAGCTGCAAGACAAAAAGGTCCAACTTTGTCCTTTAAGGTGTCAGTTTCATCAGAAACCAGGGAAATCGACTCACAGTTTCTACCCAAAGTGTCTTTTATCAAATGCCATTTAATGCTGATCAATAATATAGGCCCAATACAATCCCAGCTGGGCTCCATTTCCCACCCAGATGGGGCCCCACACTGAGGGACTGCTGTTTTATTCATGTGTATTTTGTGTATTTTATCCAAAATGCAAATCACTGAAAACTAAATGGGAAAACAAGGAGATTCTTTGCATCCAGATCTGGATGACCTTTTCATAAGCAAAACATGCAGCACAGAGTTTAAGGCCAATTTCACCATCTGTTAAAATGAAGGTTGACTCTGTGAAAAAGATGGAGGAGAAACTTGTAGCCACTTTTGGACAGAATGAAGATATTTCTCTAGTTTTTAGCTGCACGTTTCTCAGGGAGAGTGTCGATAACACAACCCACCTTTTCTTACAAAGTTAGCTAAAAATGTTATTCAGAAGAAAGTTTTGTTGTGGTTTTGGTGGAATCTGCACCCTTGTTTAGCCAAGGATTGTTTTAAAATATAAATGTTTATAGAAATCTGCTTTGGGTCAAAAGCTAACAGCTTCTTCTTGACCTTTGCGACCTTTTAGGTTTCCTGTAATAAACTGGAGAGTGATTCATGGACTCCAACAGGCCGAGTGTCCGAGAAGAGAGAAGCAGGAACATTTAACCAAAGACCCATTAAGCTGCGTTTGTCTGGCAGGTTTGACTTTTACAGAATCAGCTGGACAGATTGAGGCTTCCTGCCTGTTTCAACAGCCGTTCAGTCGGAGCAGAAAACTGTTATCAGCCATTACCATCCACCACCGGAAATAAGCTGAGGACTTTATTCACACACTCAGACAGAAACACAAACCCAAAACATTTCAACTCATACTTAAAAACTATTTTATTAAAAATAGCCGAGTGTCATCAGCAAAATGGATGAAAACCACAGAAACCGCTGATAATAAATACTGTAGATCAGGGGTCTCAAACTCCAGTCCTCGAGGGCCGCTGGTCCGGCAGTTTTTAGATGTGCCACAGGTACAAAACACTGGAATGAAATGACTTAATGACCTCCTCCTTGTGTAGATCAGTTTTCCAGAGCCTTAATGACCTAATTATTCTATTCAGGTGCTGCAGCAGAGGCTCATCTAAAAGTTGCAGGACTGCGGCCCTCGAGGACTGGAGTTTGAGACCCCTGCTGTAGATGGATGGATAAATGGATAAATCAATGAATAAAACTGATAAATAAATGGTGTGATGCTAACCATTAGAGTGTTTTACTAGCAGCTGGTTGAGCTTCTAGCTCTTTCTGGAATCAAGAATTATTGATCCCAAACGTTTGGAGTTGCTGATCAGTTCTGCATGCAGGTTGATAATATCAGAGCATGAATATTTTATTGTGCTGCCTGAAACAAGATGCATAAATAAATTGGAGGCTAAATATAAAAATGGCTTATGAGTTATGAATTATGTTTGACAGCATAATTCATAAACTATGTGAGACCAGAGCCTGAAAGTCCTGAAAGCAGCAAAATTTCACTTTGGGTGGAAAACTGCAGACAGCTTCGCTTTACAAAAACTTCAACAGGAAAATCAAACCAGAAACACCTTCAGAGTCGGTTCTTAATTAATCAGATTACTAATTTAGTGATCGATTAATCGTCAAGTGGAGAAACAGAAAATGAAAGAACATCATATTCAGAGCAGTAATTATGCCAAAACTGTTGAATAAATATGTAAAGCTTCTTAGTTTGTAAAATATATTTTACCCCAGAACTCTTCAAGTGGCATTTTAGCTTCACCTGGTTCAAATTTTGTAAAAAGAAAAAATGTCAAACTAAACACATTTTTAATCCAGTTATTAATGTGTTAATAATAAGTGGAGCAGAAATCGTGAATTTTTCACACGTGATGTGATTTTTAGTTTTATCGATACAAACAATCAAGCATTAGGTAAAGTGCTACATTATTTTAAGCAATACAATTTCTGCTTTTTTATTTTTTCGAAAAATTAACAATTTTAAAATTATATAGAGTACAGTATTTTTCAGACTATAAGCCGCTACTTTTCCCCACGCTTTGAACCAGGCGGCTTGTAGCCCGGTGCGGCTTTTCTGTGGATTTTTCTTCGACCACCAGGGGGCTCTCTAGCAGGAAGTGAATCATTGGAAGTCAAAATTGGAAATCAAAAGAAGAAAGCGCTGATTTTCATTTAGATAAGCTCATGCTAGCAGCAGGCACGACGGAGAAATGTTTTCAAACTCATATGATGCAGCTGTTAAGTTGAAGGCTGTCGATCTGGTATAACAGGAGGGAAATGGAGCCACTGCACGTAAACTCTGCGTGAACGATTAATTGACTTACAATTAATTGTCGGTTAATAGTTTATTAGATTAAAATCAGTATCAATCGATTAATAACGTATGTTTAGATTTTCTTAGTGTTGTAGTTTGGCCACCATCCAGCAGAGGGCGTCGCTGGTCATCCTGAAGTGGAGCCATGGATAACTAAACAAATATGGTGGCCATATCAGAAATGAGACATGAAAGGAACTTAAATGCGTTTCTGTTTAGAAATGTAAACACTAGAGAATCTCTTAATGTTGCTTCTCAGCTTCTCTACTAGAAACTCGCCATGTGCTGCGAAGGCAGGAAGCAGAAAACAGGAAGCAGGAAGCAGGAAGCAGGAAGCGGAGAGCAAATGTAACACGGTAGGAAAAGACTTGATACCAATTAGAACGGTTCAGTTTGAGGGCTACGTGTGATAATGTGAGAAAAACACAAATTTCTGAATATTCATGCATTTAATTATAGATGACACAAAAAAGTTCAAATATAATGATGTATTGTTTAAAATCAGCATATTATGAAAAATGATCTTGTCATTCAGCATTCAGTCAATGTTTTTATCTCTTTGTTTTTACCGTCTTCATTCATTAGACAGACGGCTGACAGCGACCCGCCTCCGACCCGCTTCCGACCCGCCTGCGACCCGACCCGCCTGTGCCCCGCATCCGACCCGCCTCCGACCTGCCTCTGACCCGCCTCCGACCTGCCTCTGACCCGCCTGCGACCCAACCCGCCTCCGACCCGCCTCCGACCCGCCTATGACCCGCCTGTGACCCGCCTCCGACCCGCCTGCGACCCGCCTATGACCCGCCTGTGACCCGCCTCCGACCCGCCTGCGACCCCCGACCCGCCTGCGCCCCGCCTCCGACCCGCCTGCGACCCGACCCGCCTGCGCCCGCCTCGCCCGCCTCCGACCCGCCTGCGACCCGACCCGCCTCTGACCCGCCTGCGCCCCGCCTCTGACCCGCCTCCGACCTGCCTGCGCCCCGCCTGCGCCCCGCCTCCGACTCGCCTGCGACCCGCCTCTGACCCCCCCCGACCCGCCTGCGCCCCGACCCGCCTCCGACCCGCCTGCGCCCCGCCCCTGACCCGCCTCCGACCCGCCTGCACCCCGCCTGCGCCCCGCCTCCGACCCCCTGCGACCCGCCTGCGACCCGCTGACCCGCCTCTGACCCGCCTGCGACCCGACCCGCCTCTGACCCGCCTGCGACCCCGCCTCTGACCCGCTTGCGACCCGACCCGCCTGCGACCCGCCCTGCTAACTCTGCTGCTTGTTTTCATTGTTTGGATGAAACTCGCTGTGGATTCTTCTCTTGACCCACAGTGAATTAAAAACGGTTCGGATCAAATCCAGACAGAAATCCGGTTCAGAATCTCAGATTGAAAATTGACGATCAGAGCTGGAAATATTTAGAAATATTGTACGGCTGAAATGTTCATCTTTAGATGTGGAAATTTGCAGTGAACTAATTACAATTTTCTGGCCAATCGTAAATATTTAAAAAGCAAAAGTGCAGATTCTGTTTATATTTTTTTTTTGGCAGAAAAGTCATTAGAAGTATCGATCTATTGCCAATGTGGCAGAGAAAAGGAGATTTTTAGACCTTAGGAGATAAATAAGACCAATTTCACATGGAAATATCGGCCGATCACCGATTCCCCAAAATTAAGAAAATCGAGGCCGATTTATCGGTCCTCCGATTTATCGGTAATCCGATTTATTGGTGAGATAAAAGTGGAAAGCTGGTAAAAAAAAAAATGTTTTTAAACTTTCACACCAAAACAACTTCCAGCTGTAGGTGTAACAAAAAGTTTATTTGCTACAAATTAACTCAGAGAAGCAGAAATCAGATGCCTGCCACACTTTTCAGATGTTTGAAAAGCCCTGCATGCATTGCTGGTCTATCATAAAACCTCATTAAAATAAACTGATGTTTGTTTTTGCAGCTAACGATTATTTTAGTAACTGATTTTTCGGCAGATTTTTCATTTCACCACTTCAGGTTTTTTTTGTTTTTGGAGTAAATTGATTCTTTTTTCTACAATTAACCAATTAATAACTGGATAGGTGCTTTAGTAACAGATTCTTTTACAGAATTAAATATGCAGCCAAAGTTTGAGAAGGAAAAACGTTTTTTTATCTTAAATGTAAAATGTAAATATATTTTGTACAGCTGTGCTCTCATCGTCTGGTTCTTTTAGTAAATGGCTATCTTGAGTCTGTAAACTCCAGTTGATGAATACCAGATTACTAAATTAGTGGAGGAAAACTTCAATAATCGATTAATCACGATTAATGGTTTCAGCCCTAGTTGCAACGTGACAAAGTAAAGTGAAACAGCATCCAGCTGGCAAGTGGAGGTTTGTGCAGCACCTATACCCCCATCTCTTCCTGCCCTACATGCCCGGCCGGCTCCTCTCTCTCCCCAGAACACTTTCTGCTCCTATTTTGGATTCTAAACCAGGCCAGGCGGCATCAGGCTCCTCCAGTTTTCCTGGTTCCGTTTGAACATCCGAGCAGCTGCCAGGTTAAAGCCCAACACTCCGAACTCTGCGGTAGGTTTCACTGGAGGAACCGGAACCTGGAGTTCCCTCCCGTTCAGGGTTTTTAGTAACGATCGGCTGTAATAACATAACCGGTGGTTATTTTTAGCCCGCGCGAAGACGCGCTCAGCAGCGATGGCTTCCTCCCCCCTCTTACACCACCATGACGCTGTGCTGTTACGCAAAAGCAGGGGTTCACCTTTGGTAGACCTCCAGCTTCCACAGCACGAAGCCAAAACAGCAAAACGGCGCAGAAATGAGCGAATAAACGATCAAGATGCGCAAAGTGACGCGCAGCGCGCGCGGGGGGCAAAACGGGAGAGGCGAGAATTAACTTCTGCTTTTGGCTCCATTTAATTCCCCACAGCGTCTCCGCAGAGACTCTTGTCTGAACTTGGAGTAGGACACACCCTTCATCCCGTCCAGCAGCAGGTAAGCATGAAGCTGTCGGAACCAGAAGAACCCAGTTTGGACGAAAACAAAGCGACCCGATGAAAGCCTGAAACACGGAAACGCGCGCATGCCAGGACACAAAGTAAAGTCTCTTAACTATTTGTAGAGGTGCTGCAGGCACAGGTCCAGGCATTCCCCCTCCACCTCGTCCTCCGTCACCAGGTCCGACAAGGGGCGCATCGGCACCGGGTCGCCCTCCTGCAGAGGCAGCCTCATCTCCCGGACAAACAGCTCCAGGAACCGGCGGAAGGTTTTCTCCTCTGCTGCAGAGCCGGCCATCATTTCTCATTCCTGGGCAGAGACGGACACAAAGCACCAAGTTGTCTGAAAAAGGGAGCAGAGTGAGAACAGCCTGCGCCTCCTGCACAGGTATCATTACCTGAATACCTGTGCAGAACCGGAGGAGCGGGGCCCGAGGACGGCCGGTGGTGTCGGAGCGGCGGACCGTGGATCAGACGGACTGGACGAGCTGTCACCGGCTGGACCGAGCCCCCATTCAGAGCCGAGCGGGAGCGCGCGCCGCGTTATCAGGGATTTCGGCTGATCAGGAGGCGGTGACGTCAGAGGGAAGACGGCGTTTGACGTGAACGCGCACGCAGCCAGCGCCGCTTGCTTTGACGTCCGAGAGCTTTTAGTGGAGATGCCATCACGAAGGAGGATGAGTGTTGGGAGGAAGAGCAGTGACCTTGAAATCAAATCTAATCTAATCAGCAATCTCTCCCGGACTTTTTAATTTGAATAAGTTCATCATTTTTATCATTCATAGTCAGAGCTGCATGGGAGAGGAATGAAAACAATTATTCTGACGTTTTTCTCAGAATTTATTTATCTTTCCATAACCAAGAAAAAAACACAATGCTGGAAAAAAACAATATTGAAAATCCTGTCAATGACAAGAACACAAAGAATTCAGACTTTCTCTCAGATTTGCTCAGATTGTTTTTGCTGCATGAATAATTTAATTTCTGCTGAATAAATCCGAGACGGTTTCCTGAAACAGTTATGTGATTATTTTCATAACAATATTACTGACATACACCAGCGAATGTTTAGGTATTTATTTGGATTTTGACTAATTGAATTAGAATCTGATCTGAAGGTTCAGACCAGAGGTCAGAGGTCAGCCTGATCTGAAGATGGTTATGTTTTTAGATGAAATTCTCTTTTCTTGTCTCTGAGCGGAGTGACGGCTTCAGCCTGTTGCTCGTTAGAGACGCTAATCCCTCAGAGGGAGGAGAGTGAATGTGGAGCTTAAACCGTTAGTGGATCACATGACGTCAGCTGACCTTAAATAAGCGAAAAGGTCAGAGGTCAAACAGTTACACATACAGAACAGCAAACACATCCTGATCCTATAAATGACATTGTTCTTTTAAAGCTCGTAGTTTCTGTGCTACACAGATTATAGCATGCTGTTTTGCACATTTTTATTTTCTTATTTTTCTTATCCTTTAAACGTCTCCAGAGGACAGACGCTGCTTTAACACTAGAAGATATAAATGTATTTGTAATTATCCCTAATTGAATAAATGCAATAAATAAAAAGAAACAATGTTTAGCGTTGTTCATGTTCAAATTTGTTGTGTTTGTTAGAATAAGTTTCTATTTGAGTTTTTCATTCATTCTTTTTGAAACTTTTCAGCGTTTTTTGTCTTTTTATTTTTCCCTCTGGTTATGGAAGCTGTACAGCCGAAGCGATTTTTGCTCATTCTGTTTTATTTTTGGACAGTTATGATAGGTAACCGTGGCAACAGGATTGTTTTTACAGCTGGGAGCAGCTGATTGGCTGATTAGCATCTCAGAAGCTCAACAAACTCAAGGCTTCAGGCTGAGAGAAGCAGGAAGTGCAAATCTTCACAGATCAGATGTGCGACTTCAACGTCTCTCAGCTTTTAACAAAACGGACTGAAAAGATTTAAGAGGTGCAGCAAAAGCAATTGAGGCGGATTAGCAGAGCTTGGGGTCATCCAGGACATTACTAAAGAAAAGTGTCTCTTCTGCCCAGATATTGAGCTGTTAGCATCTCACAAACAGCAACAGTCTTCAGTCAGAGGCGTCCTCAGATTTGTTGCGAGGCTGACTGCTACTGGAGATCCTTCGTGCCCACAGCGTCACCCACAACCACTCTAAAGGTGCTTGGATGATGTGAGTTGGAAGAACATTTAATTTCACTTTGGGACAAATTAGGTTTTTTAATTTAACTGAATAAAGTAAAAGCAGATCAGTTGAGGGGGCAGAAAGTTTTTCCAGCTCCGTAGTTTAACAGAAATCACCTGCAGGTCAGAGGAGAATCTGCTTCCTTTCCAGGACAAGCGTTCTGCCTCCAGCACGTTTCCCTCTGCATGTCCTGAATAACAGATTCCCCAGAGAGACGGGTCTGCAACCATTTCCCCTTTTCTAACGTTTTCCCAGAAAAGTCTCATCCTGAACGCAGAACCAGAAGTCCTGCAGCACCAGGCTCAGCTGCAGCACCAGGCTCAGCTGCAGCACCAGGCTCAGCTGCAGCACCAGGCTCAGCTGCAGGCTGCACACAATCAATTCATCTCAGATGATCAGCAGAGAAAGAGAGTTGGCCGATTTACTTCCTGACGGATGCCGGGCGTTTTACCAACACACGAAAAGAGGCAGCACATTATTCTAGTTTGAATCTATTTACACTGGCTGCCAGCACATTTTAAAATTCATTCTAAAATGTTAGTATTTACGGTTACAGCGCCTGTCTCTCGCTCGGCTCTGCTTCCAGCCGAAGATCGCAGGCGGCTTTGCCTCCATCTTTGCCTCCATCTTTGTGCCATTTTGATTCTGTTGATTCTTCTAAGAAACAGAAAATTCATTTATTAAAACTGGCTTCTAGGGCGAGCCATGGTGGCGTAGGGGATAGCGCGACCCACGTTTGGAGGCCTTGAGTCGCCGTCGCGGGTTCAATTCCTGGACCCGGCGATATTTGCCGCATGTCTTCCCCGTTTCCTGTCAACCTACTTTCATATAAGGGACACTAGAGCCCACAAAAAAAGGCTTCTAATAGGTTTTATGTTTCCTTTTAATTATTTATTTTAAATGTTATTTAGCCAGGGAAGCTAAAATCCTCTTTTGTTTTTTTTTTTACCCCTCCAGGGGGTCTTTTGTGGCTCTATTGTCCCTTATGTGACAGTAGGCTGACAGGAAACTGTTGGAGAGGGGGGAAGACATGCGGCAAATGTCGTCGGGTCTGGGAGTCGAACCTGCGACGGCCGCGTCGAGGACTCAAGGCCTCCAAATACGGGTCGCGCTAACCACTACGCCACCACGGCACGCCCAAATATCCTCTTTTTTAACAATGACTTGTTCAGGAAATATAAAAACATCACACAGCAGAAAACAGAAGAATATCATAGAACAAAAATTAAAATACAACCAAATTTATATTGACTAAACCAGGTGTGCTCCAGTCCAGTCCTCCAGAGCCGTCCTGCAACTTTTAGATACATCTTTACTCCAACAGAGCGGGATTGGCTCTGATGGGCCTGGCATAGGCTTAGGGTTAGAGGTTAGGGGTCAGAGGTCAGAGGTCAGGGGTAAGGCAAACCTAACCCTATAACTGGATTCAGATGTGTTGAAGCATGAAGCATCTGGAAGCTGCAGGACAGAAGCTCTGGAGGACTTGAACATCCCTGGACTGAACAAACTACAACACACAGGATAAGTCAACAGTTTTTCACTGAGTTGATCAAAATCAATATTGGACTTTTTCTTCTGAGCTTTAGTGGTTTTTGCAAGTGCAGCAAAATGAAATGATGATTGGCCCATTGATGTGATTAATTTATTAGAATGTAAAATGCAGGTATTGCTGAAAAAATGGATGAGTGAGGCAACAGCAGGAAGGATTTGGTTTTTCCAGTAATAGTTTAAAAGATGAATTTGTACCAATTTCTTAATCTGGGTGAATGGAGTGATGGCCAGTTAACAAGAGAGCGTAGACGACAATCATGGGTATTAAAACCTGTGGTGGATATTGAGAAAATGTTTGATCTTTGATGTATTCTGTTTTTATCACTTTTTTATGCTTTTATCATCTGTTTTTAATCTTTGTTTGTATTTTAAAGCAGCTTGTAGTTATCTGACATGTGAAAGGTGCAACATAAATAATATTTTCCTTTTGTAAGGCTGCAGCACTAACAGTGATGCACATTTAGCTTGTTCTATTTCTTTAAATGATGAGGGAGGTAGATGGACTTCTTTGGGAAAGTAAATGTCAAAGGAAATTTATTCATTAGTACATCTAAAAAAACAAAACCTGTTGACCAAAAGGCTCTGCGTGTTTAAATGCCAAAGAATGAAAAGTAAATAAATAAACAGGTTTTGAGATTTAATGAGGTTCTCAGTATTAAAAGACAAGCTGTTATAAAATTTCCTCCAAAACATGAAGTTGCCATGAAAAGGACTTTATGGTTGTTATGGAGACTTCGTTACCCCTTTTTGTGTAACGATGTAACTGCTTTGTGCCAAACAGCTCCTCTGTCCAAAAAACCTTATTTCTTAAATTGGAATGGTTCTTGTTACTAACTAGTTTTTTATTGACCACTGACATTGAAGCTCCAAATCTTAACTTGACATGAGAGATTCAGACTTCAGACAAGAAAAGTGCTGCTGTGAAACCAGAGAAGGGGTTGAGTAAGTGTCTGTTTTCAGTCAAGAATAGAAATGCAAGTTCATGGTACCGTAATAAACTCACTGTCGGTATAGTTTAAGTATTTCCAGTGATAGTATTTGAAGTTAATTTGAAAATATTTTCTATCATTAAATTGCAGGCTTGAATGTGCATTCCAATGGACATCAGGAGTTGGGATGCATCAGCCAACGCTTAACTATTTATTCTGTAAGCATTTTACATCATAATTCATTTATTTTATTTCATTTATTTATCTTTAAGTTTTTATGAGGATAAACTCAGACTGTCTTGAACTGTTTATATCAGAAAAATCCCGTTTATTTCAGTGTTGAAGAGGTGTAACAATTAGTTGAATCCTGTTCTTTGATTAAAAGAAATAGGTCTTAGTGTGTTTTATCCTTCCACATGTAGTTAAAATTTGCTTTATTTATAGGTTTAATTACATCTTGAGTGACATTTTTACAAAACGGAGTCGTTAATTTAAATAAATCAAAGTGTGGTACCTACCCGAACGTTATAGTGAATGGAACCGGAAGTGTGCAGGGAAACCGTTCCGTTTCTGTTTTCATTCCCCGGTTCTCCGTCATGAAGGAGGCGAACATGGCTCCTCCGGTGGACCTCGGGGTTCTGCTTCGGGCGGAGCCGCAGGAGGACGCTTCTCGCCGGGAGGACGGGCTGTGTGTGGTCGGTGTGTTCGGAAAGAGCAGCACCCAGACCGGGGCTCTGAAGGAGGCGCTCCTCAACACGCTGGCGGACAAACACATCTTCTCTCTGTTCGGGTCGGAGGAGGGCGACTCATCGGACAGCCACGTCCAGGCTCTCTACGACCAGGAGAACCGGGTCCTGTACCTGCTGCTGTCCTCCGTCTGCGACAGCCGGCAGCTGCTGCGGGCCTGCCGGTCCCTGAGCGCCGGGATCAGCCACGTCGACGCCCACGACTTGTGGAAGGGCCTGGACCGCCAGCACTGCCTGCACCTGCTCTACATGTTCTCCGTGTGCCACGTCCTGCTGCTGGTCCACCCCAGCCAGACCTTCGATGTGACCTACGACCGGCTGTTCCGGGCCCTGGACGCCCTGCGGCAGAAGGTCCTGCCCCTGATCCGGGCTGCCATCAAAGACTGCGCGGTGTCCAAAGAGTGGAAGCTGAACTGCAGGCCGTGTCCTCCGCGGCTGCTGTTCGTCTTCCAGATGAATGCGACTCTGAAGGTCTGAGCTGCAGCTTCTGCTGCTTCAGTTCTGGTTTCATGTTGAAGCTTCAGCCATTTTCCTTCCGACGGGTTTCATTTCCTAAAAGGGTTTGGTCTTGAGTTTCTCTAAAGGTAGAAAAAGATTTTCTTACGCAGGAAAAGCCCAGAGTTGAAGGATTTTCAGGCCAGAGAATCAACAAATTCTATTTTTATTCCACCCATTATTTAGTATTCTCTCTCTTTGGCGCTCAATCCAGTCATCCTTCCAGCAGTTGGTTCATTATTCATCCATCCATCCAGTGTCAGAAAATATATTTTCTGGACATTCATGGATCAGAAACAAGTTAATATGAATATTTATAACAGCCTCCCTGTTGGGGAAACTTCAGCTCATTGTTCTCGTCCATATGCAGGAGTTCTGATCGACAACAGAGCAGGCGAATCCCTGCAGGCTTTTCAATGGAACGACCTGCTCCACCTGCAGCCTCCCTGTGCTGCATGAACAGCATGGATTGTTTTTGTTAAAGTTGCAATTTGTAGCTTTTATTTAAAAAAAAGTTTTTTCCACATTTGTTCAAACTGTCGTCGTTTTATGACAGTTTATGAGACAGAAAATCTGTGAGCAGATCGACCTCCTCCCTTAGCTGCTATGAAGAAATGAACCAAAAACAACCAACCATCCCCAGGAGGCGGGGCTTAGCGCTGTCAGTCAACTTCATGTACACCATCTTCCAAATTATTATGCAAGTGATATTTTCTCAGGTTTTCCTAAATGGTCAATGCAAATGATGGTCAGTATAATCTTCAAGTCATGAACTATTACAGTATAAATCTCATTTTACTGAACAAAGATCCCCATGACAACAGGATTTTTTTCAAAAATAAAAAACTCAAAATGCAAAATGTTCCAAATTATTATGCACAGCAGATTTTCTAAACATTTTATGGATTATAAAGAACTGCAAACGGTCATTCTGTGAATGTGCAGCATTAAGTGTTCACATGTACTAAAATCAAAAGCTATTTCAATCAGAACCATCTTAACAGACCCAGTTCCATGTTAACGTTGGACCTTCTCTGATATCACAGCACAATTCTGGATCCATTGAACTTGTGAGTTTGTGGAAAGTTTCTGCTGAATTTCTCTGCAGGATGTCAGAAAACCTTCCCAGAGCTGCTGGTTGATATGAACTGGATTCAGATCTTCTGCTTGAGGAAACTCCAAAGGTTCTCAGTAGGGTAGAGGTCAGAGGTCAGAGGAGGATGGTGACCACACCATGAGTTTCTGCCCTTTATGCCCATAGCAGCCAATGACACAGTGGTTTTCCTGGGAGCATCAGATGGTGGATTGTTATGATGAAGATGATTTTGCTACTGAAGGTTCGGCTCTTCTTTTGGAACCATGACAGAAAGTGATCAGTCAGAAAGTCCAGATACTTTGCTGAGGTCATTTTCACACCTTCATGGACTCTGAAGGGGCCGACCAGCTCTCTCTCTCTCCCCATGATTCGGCCCACAGCATGACTCCACCACCTCCTTGCTGACGTCACAGCCGTGTTGGGACGTGGTGGCCATCCACCACCGATCCACTACTGCGTCCATCTGGACCATCCAGGGTTGCACAGCAGTCATCAGTGAACAAATCTGTTTGAAAATTAATCTTCATGTCCGGCTGGGCCCACTGGGCCCGGTTCTGCTTGTGAGCTCTGGTTAGGGGGCCCAATAGTAGGTTCATGCACCACAAGCCTCTGGAGGATCCTCCACCTTGAGGCTCCAGCAGCTTCTAATAACTGTTTGCTGCTTTGTAAGGACATTTTAACAGCTGCTCTCTTAATCCCATGAATGTGTCTAACAGAAACTTTCCTCATTCTGCCTTTATCTGTAAAACCATCTTTGTTCTGAATCAGCCACAAATCTCTTTACAGTACGATGACGCTTCAGTTTTCGTTAAATATCTGAAGTTTTCATATCTTGTCATACGGCACTACACTATCTGATGGTTTCCATCAATAGAGATTCTTTCTCTTCCCATGTTGCTTGAAACCTGTGGCCTGTTTAATAATGTGGAACATCCTTCTTCAGTAGATTTCCTTTAATTGACCAGACAAACTAATCAACCAGATCTCTGAAATAATTATAGTGATTCAAAGAGCCCTGACACACAATAGCATCTATAAATTTAATAGCACAACAAAAAACTTTATCTTTATGACACTTAAATCCAATTTGCATAATAATTTGGAACATGGTGTATCTGCGGCTAAATGCGCTAATGGTGGAAACAGAACTTACCATTACATGAAAACCGTTTATCCGCCATTCGCCGTCATTGGTGGCTATGCTAGCTGCAACATAGCGGAGCGCAATAGGGAAGGGAAAACTGGGATGAGCAGCGCCACACAAGATTGTGATTGACGGCTCCCTGCTGATTGGTTGTTTCTAGTTAGCTCTGGGGGAAGACAGAGGAGCTTGATTTTTTTTCATAGATTACCTCATAGCAAACTAATATAGCGACAGTTTCAACAAAATGTGTAAAAAATATATTTCTACAAAAGTTAAATTCTGCAGCTTTAAGTGCAAGATGACCCCAACCTTTAGCCCCGCCTCTCAGTGGCTAGGCCAGCAGGAAAAGCCCCAGAGCTCCCGATGGCCAGTCTGCCGCTCACAGAGTAACTCCTTCTCTTCTCTTTGCTCTTCCAAAGGTCCCTGGGAACGGCTCGGACTCTGGAGGAAACCCCGAAAAGCCCAAGAAGCATTCCCCGAGGAGGCGTCTGCAGCACGCTCTGGAGGACCAGATCTACCGGATCTTCCGTAAAAGCCGAGTCCTCACTAACCAAAGCAGCAACTGTCTGTTCACGGTGCCCGCCAACCAGGCCTTCGTCTACGTGATCCCGGCAGCAGATCAGGACCCGGTGGGTGCTTTGCTCGGCCAGCTGCGGTCCAACTGCGTCTTGTCGGATCAAGACCCCGCCCCGGTCCTCACCGGGCCGAGGAGGTACCAGCAGATGCGTAGGTCAGCTCGGCAGCCCAGCGGCAGCAGAGAGTCCGGCGGCCCGATGGGAGGCCAGCTGGTGGACTGCAGCCTGAAGGAATTTCTCTGGCAGCACGTCGAGCTGGTTCTGACCAAGAAGGGCTTCGACGACAGCGTCGGCCGCAACCCCCAACCTTCCCACTTTGAGCTGCCGACCTTCACCAAGTGGGTCCAGTTGGCTTCCCGACTCTACCAGGTCCTGATCACCAACACTGACGAGGAGCTGGCCGAGCTGGCCACCAAGGTGCAAAGCCAGGTGAAGGTCTTGGATGGTTTTCTGGACGCCGACACCAAGTTCTCAGAAAACCGGTGTCAGAAAGCTCTGCCTCTGGCCCACAGCGCCTACCAGTCCAACCTCCCTCACAACTACACCACCACGGTCCACAAGAACCAGCTGGCGCAGGCGCTGCGGGTGTACAGCCAGCACGCGCGAGGCGTGGCCTTCCAACGCTATGCGGTGCAGCTTCACGAAGACTGCTACAAGTTCTGGAGCAACGGCCACCAGCTGTGTGAGGAGCGCAGCCTGACGGACCAACACTGCGTGCACAAGTTCCACCTGCTGCCTCAGCCAGGTCAGACGCTCCGCCGGACAGCTAGCGGCTCCCGGCGCGGGACGCTATGCTAGCTAGCGGCTCCTGTCGCCACTGTTGATGAAGACAGTTTAAGTGAACATTATTAGTTCATCAATTGGAATTAATTTTAATCTAATAGTTGACAATCATAATTCTGTCAGCAGTTTGCCTCCCAAATGAATGTAATTTCTGCAGGTGAGAAGCCGGACCTGGACCACAACCCGCCCATCATGAACCACAACAGCAGGGGGCGCTCCACCAGTGCCTGTAACTGCGGCAGGAAGCAGGCGCCTCGAGACGATCCGTTTGACACCCAGGCTGCCAACCACGACTTCTACCAGGTCAGGATCTACGCTGCAGACCAGTTCAATCTATTTCTAGATATCTACGCTGCAGACAGACCGGACAGGAAGTGGAGTCCGTTTCCTGTTTAGAGAATATTTCTTTGTTTTCTGTGAGATTGAACCTGACTTTGAAATGAAATCATAGAAATAAAATAATCATCTTTTTGAACAATTCATGTTTATGGAAACATTTCCCTAACAGAAAAGGTTTTCCAATTTACAAATACATCTTTCCTTCCTTTCTTTCATCAATTAACTCTCTGTGATATTTTAACAATAAGGTATTTTTCTTATTATTCTGAAACTTGAAACTATTGGACCGGTATCAGCCCGTCTCACCGTTCATCTGATTCGGTATTTTCCCGTTGGCTCGTTTTGTTTCCACCTGGAGGAAAGCAGGTTTAGTTTGTCTCTTCTGTCGCGCTCAGATCCTGGAGGAGAAATGTTGTGGGAAGCTGGAGCGGATCGACTTCCCGGTCTTCCAGCCCAGCACTCCGGACCCGGCGCCGGCCTCAGACCGGGCCCAGCGGCCGCCGTCAGAGACGTCGGCCGACGGGGAGCGGCCGAAGGAGACGAGCGCGGCTCACAGCCACACGCCCGGCGACGCCAGCCTCAGCCTGGCGCTCAGCCTGGGCCAGTCCACCGACAGCCTGGGGGCGTACGCGGACGCAGATCCGGCCGACGGCCCGGTCCAGCCCAAGAGGCCGAGCCTCGTGGACCGCCAGCCGTCCACCGTGGAGTACCTGCCAGGTAGGGCGGCCGAGTTGCTTAGGGGAACACCGGCGAGTTTTTTTTACTGCGGTGAAAAAATGAATATCACAAAATCAAATGATGACGTCATTTAAATGACCACCGCCTGTCGACCTTCGCTTTGTGTCCCTCTGCGAGTTTCTGTTCATCCCATAAAGTCAGAGAACTGCTGCTGCTGCTGCTGTTTCTGCTGCAGCTGCTGTTTCTGCTGCAGCTGCTGTTTCTGCTGCAGCTGATGTTTCTGCTGCTGCTGCAGTTGCTGCTGCTGCTGCTGTTTCTGCAGCTGCTGCTGTTTCTGCAGCTGCTGCTGTTTCTGCTGCTGCAGCTGTTTCTGCTGCTGCTGCAGTTGCTGCTGCTGCTGCTGTTTCTGCAGCTGCTGCTGTTTCTGCTGCTGCTGCAGTTGCTGCTGCTGCTGCAGTTGCTGCTGC
The DNA here is from genome assembly GCF_003331165.1 of Xiphophorus hellerii. Taxonomy (NCBI): domain Eukaryota; kingdom Metazoa; phylum Chordata; class Actinopteri; order Cyprinodontiformes; family Poeciliidae; genus Xiphophorus; species Xiphophorus hellerii. Next base: position 51,199 of record NW_022587641.1, on the reverse strand, counting down.
TGCAGCTGCACGTCAGTCAAGTTGATCTGTGTAGCACATTTCAGCAACCGGTCAGTTCAAAGTGTTTTACATCATTGACACAGAACCCGTCGGGGCAGCAGGTGGGTTTAACTGAATTTACCTGTAACCAGTTGATCGTTCATAGCTTGAGTTTATGATGTTCCAACATAAATGTAATAATCTGACTCCTGCATTCGCAGCAGTCCAATATGATCATAAACCCAATCATCAATGCCAGCCAGTGATTGGGGGAAAAGAACTCTGAAACACCGACGTCTTCCCAAATAAAACAAAACTTGAGTCACAGCAAAAAGTTCAGAGCCTCTGAGTTTCATTAAAATGGTTTTTATAGCCAGCTAGCTGCTAGCTGGCTAACTGCTAGCAGCTAGCAACATGAAAGCAGTGACTCTTCCATGGAAATATCTGTGTTGTAGATTCTGTCTTTTCTTCCATCTCTTTTAGCCTCTTTTATCTGCTTACACACAGACGCTGCATCTTACATAACCATGTTTATGTGTGACTGCTGGCAGTCACACATAAACAGACAGAAACTGATTAGACTGAACCTGATTAACTGGCCTGTAGGGAGGAACAGACTGCAGAGAGGAATAAAAAGCTAAACTCTCCAGTCTTTGCCTCACCTGGTTCCGTCCATCAGCTGAGCTCAGTGGGCCGGTGCTGGACGTGAATGTAACTCTGGTTCTGATCCATTTGGATGACATGTATGGCTTGTAACATTTGATCGTTTTTCGGCATTAAAGCCTGTTTTTATAAAAAAAAATCTCATATTTCTCAAGGTAATTTACACTCAGGGGTTCTGGTCGGTCCTGAAACCGGTTCCTGGACCTGGTGGAGCTCAGAGACAGAATGAATGAAGTCCAACATCTGATAGATGGAAGGAAGGAAAGTGGTTTATGTACAGTACAGCGCCTTGTGAAAGTATTCGGCCCCCTTGAACTTTTCAACCTTTTGCTGCTTTTCAGGCTTCAAACATAAAGATCTAAAACTTTTATTATTTTGTGAAGAATCAACAACAATCGAGAGGCGGAACGAAATTTATCGGATATTTTAAACTTTTTTAACAAATAAAAACCTGTGAAGTGGGACGTGCCATTTTATTTACCCCTTTACTGTCAGTGCAGCAAACTCACTGCAGAAGTTCAGTTTGGATCTGTGAATGATCCAATGTTGTCCTAAGTGACTGATGATGGTAAATAGAATCACCTCTTTATAATAAAGTATAAATGCAGCTGCTCTGTGATGGTCTCTCATCATGAAGACCAAGGAACACCAGCAGCTCTGATACTGTTGGAGAAGTTTAAAGCTGGATTTGGAAAGAAAAAGATTTCCCAAGCTTTAAACACCTCAAGCAGCAGTGAGCAGGCGATCATATTGAACGGAAAGAGTATCAGATCAAATCCACCAAGACCCGGCCGTCCTCTAAACTTTCATCTGGAACAAGGAGAAGATCAGAGATGCAGCCAAGAGGCCCATGATCACTCTGGATCACTCTGGATCTACAGAGATCTACAGCTGAGGTGGGAGAGTCTGTCCATAGGACAACAGTCAGTGGTAAACTGCACAAATCTGGCCTTTATGGAAGAGTGGCAAGAAGAAAGACATTTCTCAAAGAGAACCATAAAAGTCTGGTTTAAAGTTTGACACCAGCCACCTGGGAGACACAGCAACACGGAAGAAGTTGCTCTGGTCAGATATGTTTCCATAAAAGCAACAACTCATCACCCTGAACACACCATCCCCAGCGTCAAACATGGTGGTGGCAGCATCATGGTTTGGGCCTGCTGTTCTTCAGCAGGGCAGGGAAGCTGGATGGAACTGAATACAGAACCGTTCTGGAAGAAAACCTGTTGGAGTCTTTAAAGACCTGAGACTGGGACGGAGATTTACCTTCCAACAAGACAAAGATCTCAAACAGAAAGCAAAACCTACAATAAACATATCCAGGTGTTAGAATGGCCTAGTCAAAGTCCAGACCTGAATCCAATGGAGAATCTGTGGAAAGAGCTGAAAGCTGCTGTTCACAAGCTCTCCATCCATCCATCCTCACTGAGCTCCAAATGTTCTGCAAGGAAAAACGGGCCAGAATTTAGATCTTTATGTTTGAAGCCTGAAAAGCGGCAAAAGGTTGAAAAGTTCAAGGGGCCTGAATATTTTCACAAGGTGCTGTATATAAAATGAGTGGTTTTGCATAAATTTATATGAATATATCTTATTAAACAAAATGTTTTGAAGTTATATATTTGGCCAAATCCAATGAACAAAGCAGAAAAAGTGGAATATGGTGTTCACATTGCTGTTTTTGTCTGTCTCCAGGAATGACGCACTCCGCCTGTCCCAAAGGTCTCCTCCCAAAGTTCTCCAGTTGGTCTCTGCTCAAACTGGGACCAGCAAAGTCCTACAACTGCCACACTGGTCTGGAGCAGCCGGGCTTCCTGCCGGGCTCCTCCTTCCTGCTGCCTTGGGACTTGGTGATCCGCTCTCGCTCGGAGGAGGACGCCGGCCCCACGGAGCCTCTAGACGGAGGGACGGCGTCCTGGCCGGCGCCCAACAAGAACCCGGTGGGGAAGCGCGGCGGCGCCGGGACGGGCCGGAGCCGTCGGAGGGACGACGCGGCGAGGGCCTTCGTGGGGTTCGAGTATGAAGACGGTCGGGGCCGGCGCTTCATCAGCAGCGGGCCCGACAAAATCGTAAAGGCGCTGGGGCCGGGCGGCGCCAAAGATCCAGCCAGCAGGGTGCTGAACGCCGACATGCCGCTCTACGTCCCGTCGCCCGCCCAGGGCCGCGGCCTGAAGCCGCACTTCGCTCAGCTGGCTCGGCTTTTCGTCGTGGTGCCCGACGCGCCGCTGGAGATTACCCTGAACCCCCAGGTAAACTACGGCAAGCCAGGAGGGCCACGGACATTCATGATGAAGCCGTTATTGAAAGAGTTGTGTCTTTAGCTGCTGATTATACAAATGATATAAATGTCAGCTCTCTGACTCCAACCCTTTCCTAAAACAAACCTCTGTCTCATGATCTGATGGTTCTGGTGGTTCAGTCTGAATTGAATTGTGATGGTTTTAGTTCTGCTGCTGCTTTGCTCTCAGTGTTTTTCTGTTTGCAGGTGCAGCCCGGCGCTCCTCCTTGCCCGATCTTCCACCCCGAGCAGACGGAGGTGACGCTGCCGAACGACGGCTTCTGGGTTCTGCGCTTTCCGTATTCCTACGCCACCGAGCGCGGGCCCTGCTTCCCCCCCAAAGAGAACCAGCCGCTGAGTAACTACAAGGTGCTGCGAGGCGTCCTGCGGGCCAGCACGGCCAACCCACCGCAGTGACCCTCAGTGACCCACGGCGCTGTCGGCACGGCCAACCAGGCGCCAGAATCCAGTCTGGGATTTTAAGATGCACACAGGAGTTTATAGGTTCATTTCTGAAGAATGGAAGCATCATCATTTACATGCTAATGCGAGCTATCATGACCAAAAGGCCTTTAGTCCGTCTCTTTATGCTGCAGTGATTTCTAAAGCAAAGCTGATGAGCTCCGAAAATCAGAGTTTGATTGTTGAGGTTTTCGACTGTTTGTAAGTTGTTGAAGGAAACCAGATTTATGTACATTTAATATCTTTTCTAACTTTAACAATTAAGTTTTCTGGAGAATTTGAAAATGGGAAATGTAATTTCCAGTAGGGGGTGCTGTGCATGTTTTTTGTTCAATCAGGGATTCCTGTTGGCTTCATAAGTTTCAGAACTGAAATGCAACATGTGTATCATGCAGATTCATCAGTTTAAAAATGTTTAGTTTGGTTTTTGATTTATGTTCTCATTTTTGTAAATAAATAACATTTAATTATCAGAGTCTGATTTTTTTTAATGGTTTATGAAATCCCTCATTTCGAAGTTCTCATTCCTTAATTGCACATTCTGTCCACTAGATGGCCCCACTTTGTTTTTAACTCGGTCCAAAGTTTCAAATGACAAGCAGTTGCTGCGGAAACCAAGCAGATTGATTTCCTTCCAGATGAGCACAAACAGAGAAACAACCAAAAACAGCAATAGTGAAAAATATCTACAGAATATCTTCAAAAACAATCAACTTGTTGCTGGTAGCAGCTTGAAGACTGATGGGGAGAATTACATTCCTGGTGAAAAATAAATATACTGTTAAATTTGAGCATACTTTGAGTCAGACTAATCATGAGCATAGTCCAAGTTCACTTTAGTTAACTTAAAGTGGGACATTTTGGAACAACTAATTTTGTGCTTAGTGTATTTTAATAGTATTTAAATTTTATTAAAATGGGAGTCATATATATTTGCAGTACTGCAATGTGTATGAAGCATTAATGTACAAAGTGGCAACGCAGAATAATAAAAGACATTAAGTAACTAAAAAGTTACTTCATTAGCAATTATAATAAACCACAGTGTAATTGTAGCAAACTGTAATCACACTACTAATATATAAAATATGTAATGCCAATATACTGAAAATACATTCTAAGTATATTTTAAATGTAATTCAATCACAAAAATAGTACACTCAAAATATACTAATCAAGCATGTTTATATTACATAAAAAGCAAAATACTTAAAGTATAATAAGTGTAACTTAAGTTGTTCCAAAAAAGTATGTGAAAGTACCATAAATTGTGCTTTAATACAATTTACTATGAATACAATGCTTTAATTTCTGCATAAAGATTGTTATTTTCAAAAACTACCTTTAACCTGACCAATGAGCCTCATCAGAAATCCTGTTCTAATTGATTCACCGTGGCTGGGTAAACTCACATACCAACGTTTCTGAAGATCCAGCTGCTCCTCGTGTTTCTCAGCAGAAACTGAATTGAAAGCCAGCGGCCGGTGGGCGAGAGGCGACAGCGGCCTGGACCATCCGCTGACCTCTGGCCGACCCAGCCGGGAAGCTTTGGGTTGAGGGAGGAAGTACCTGGAGAAAACCCGCGCATCCACATGGAGAGAAAACTGCAGCAAGACGGTCCTGGGATTTAAACCCAGGACCGTCTTGCTGCAAGGCATGGATCCTTTTCCTGTTTTCCAGGTAAGCAGTATTGTTCTAGATCATTTTGGTGTTTAAACGCAGAGTTCCAGTTTTACTTGGAAAATCCAACTGGAACATCCTCAGAAGTCGGATTTCTACGGCAGTGGATTAGGGCCACTGTAGATAGAAAAGGAAAGACGGAGTAAATTTCTGCCAAAACAATTCTAGAAAAAAAATTTACTTCAAAAGTTTTTCTGCTGATATTGTGATGTTTTCTTCTGACTGTACTTTGCTTTGCTGTGAAATTTGACTCACTGTTTGTTCAATTTGTCTTGTTTTCTGTTCCTTCACATTTTTATCTGCTTCTGCATAGCTTATGGTTTTACTCGTTTTAATCCGTATGATTTCTTTTGCCCTATTCCTTATTTCACATCCTCCATACGTAACTCTGTTTCCCTCCACAGTCATAACATTTTTCTTGTGCTTCTTCTTTACATTCTTCTAATTTCAAATCAAATTTTATTTGTATAGCACATTTCAGCAGCAGGCATTTCAAAGTGCTTTACATCATTACAAACACAGAAACACAATGCAATATAGAATCAATCATTAAGTCAAGTTCCATCAATAAATTTGTAATTGATTACATTTCAAATACAATCCTAAACAGGTGGGTTTTTAGTTGAGATTTAAAAGAAGTCAGTGTTTCAGCTGTTTTACAGTTTTCTGGATGTTGGTTCCAAATTTGTGGTGCATAGATGCTGAAAGCTGCTTCTCCTCGTTTGGTTCTGGTTCTGGGGATGCAGAGCAGAACCAGAACCAGAACCTGAGAGGTCTGGAAGGTTGATACAACAACAGCAGATCTTTAATGTATTGTGGTGCTAAGCCGTTCAGTGATTTATAAACTAACAACAGTATTTTAAAGTCTATTCTTTGAGCTACAGGGAGCCAGTGGAGGGACTTTAAAACTGGTGTTATGTGCTCTATCTTCCTGGTTTTAGTCAGAACGCCAGCAGCAGCAGCATTCTGGATCAGCTGCAGCTGTTTGATTGATTTGTTGGACAGACCTGTGAAGACGCTGTTGCAATAATCAATACGACTGAAGATAAACGCATGGATGAGTTTCTCTAGATCTGGCTGAGACATTAGTCCTTTAATCCTGGAAATGTTCTTCAGGTGATAGAAGGCCGACTTTGTAACTGTCTTTATGTGGCTCTGGAGGTTCAGGTCAGAGTCCATCACTACTCCCAGGTTTCGGGCCTGATCGCTGGTTTTCAGTTGTAATAACTGAAGCTGTGCGTTGACTCTAGATCTGTAACTCTAGATCTATAGCTCTAGATCTATAACTCTAGATCTATAACTCTAGATCGTTCCTCTTCAGGTCCAAAAATAATAACTTCAGTTTTGTTTCTGTTCAGCTGGAGAAAGTTTTGGCACATCCACACATTTATCTGTTCTAAGCATCTGTTCAGTGATTGGATGGGGTCAAAGGTCACCTGGTGTCATCGTACTTTGTGATCTTCACATTTTGGATATCTCTGCTTCCCTTTCCAAACTGCTGCTCTGTGTCCTTTGTGACCTTTGACATTTGAAACAACAAAGTGGTGGAGGGATATAAGGCCTGATCTGAAAACTGAAAAAGCCTATTTTGATGTTTTTTGGCAACTCTTTTTCTTCAAATTCAATGAGGATCAACAAACTTCCTACTTTTTCTCCATTAATTGTTTTTGACAATTTCTCCAGGTTATTCACTTTTGCAACAATATTTCTCTTAATTTTATCAAGATCTTCATCTAGAGGGATCCCATAAATCACTCCTCTATTTTTTATCTTCTCCCATGATTCTTTTCTCCAACACAGTTTTTTTTTATATAGATATTATTCACATTTAAAGCCTTATTCTTTTGTTCTTCATTTTTACAAACTACCAATAGGTTTCCATCTCTCAAAATCTTTACCATTTCAACATCTCCAATTTTCTTTTTTATGTCTCTTGACACCACAATGGGGCGGACGTTATCCTGTTCTTCCTCGTTCTTAAGTTTTAATATTATTTTCAATTCCTCCCTCACAACTTTCCTCCTAACTCTCCTTTCTTCTTCTGAACTACTTCCTTCCGTTTCTGACCCATTTCCTTTCCTTCACCTGTTTTATTTCAGAATCCGTTGTTACGGAGTGAAAATTTGTTCAATCAATACGGAAGCTCGGATGTCTGAACATTTCTGTTCAGTTTATTGAGAAAACGGCGACAGCTGTTCGTTACCTAGCAACCAAATCAACAGAAGCGAGACAGTGACAAAAGACAGAACCACATCCTGTTAAGTATTCTTCAAAATAAAAGACTTCCTCTATCCAAATAAATTATGCCTCTCGCACTTCAATGTTTCACTTCAGCTTTTGTAATTGTATACAATCATGTTAAATTCAATTAATAATAATCGTCATGCAAATTATACTTAACAACAAATAAGTGTAAAGAAGTCACAACATCCAAGTCTTTCTCATTTCCTATCTCCGTTTCCATCCGAACTATTCACATACCAGTTTATGCCCAAATCCGCCATGTTTCTATGTGTGTTGTTAGTTTTTCCCGCTCTGGCCTTCCTTTCCTTTCTTCCCTTCCTTCCTTCCTTCCTTCCCTTCCCTTCCTTTCCTTTCCTTTCCTTCCCTTACTTCCTTCCTTCCTTCCCTTCTCTTCCCTTCCCTTCCCTTCCTTCCTTCCTTTCCTTCCCTTCCTTCCCTTCCCTTCCCTTCCCTTCCCTTCCTTCCTTCCTTCCTTCCCTTCCCTCCCTTCCCTTCCTTTCCTTTCCTTTCCTTTCCTTCCTTCCTTCCTTCCTTCCCTTCCCTTCCCTTCCCTTCCCTTCCCTTCCTTCCTTCCCTTCCCTTCGCTTCCTTCCTTCCCTTCCCTTCCCTTCGCTTCCTTCCCTTCCCTTCCCTTCGCTTCCTTTCCTTTCCTTTCCTTCCCTTCGCTTCCTTTCCTTTCCTTCCCTTACTTCCTTCCTTCCTTCCCTTCTCTTCCCTTCCCTTCCCTTCCTTTCCTTCCCTTCCCTTCCCTTCCCTTCCCTTCCTTCCTTCCTTCCTTCCCTTCCCTCCCTTCCCTTCCTTTCCTTTCCTTTCCTTCCTTCCTTCCTTTCCTTCCCTTCCTTCCCTTCCCTTCCCTTCCTTCCTTCCCTTCCCTTCGCTTCCTTCCTTCCCTTCCCTTCCCTTCGCTTCCTTCCCTTCCCTTCGCTTCCTTTCCTTTCCTTTCCTTTCCTTCCCTTCGCTTCCTTTCCTTTCCTTTCCTTCCCTTCCTTCCCTTCCCTTCCCTTCCCTTCCCTTCCCTTCCCTTCCCTTCGCTTCCTTCCCTTCCCTTCGCTTCCTTCCCTTCCCTTCCTTCCCTTCCCTTCCCTTCGCTACCTTCTCTTTCCTTCGCTTCCTTCCCTTCCCTTCCCTTCGCTACCTTCCCTTCCCTTCGCTACCTTCCCTTCCCTTCGCTTCCTTCCCTTCCCTTCGCTTCCTTCCCTTCCCTTCCTTCCCTTCCCTTCCCTTCACTTCCTTCCCTTCCCTTCGCTTCCTTCCCTTCCCTTCCCTTCGCTACCTTCTCTTTCCTTCGCTTCCTTCCCTTCCTTTCGCTTCCTTCCCTTCCCTTCCCTTCCTTTCCTTTCCTTTCCTTCCCTTCTTCCCTTCCTTCCCTTCCCTTCGCTTCCTTCTCTCCCCTTCGCTTCCTTCCTTTCTTTTCCTTTCCTTCCCTTCCCTTCGCTTTCTTTCCTTTCTTTTCCTTTCCTTTCCTTCCCTTCCCTTCGCTTCCTTCTCTCCCCTTCGCTTCCTTCCCTTCCCTTCCTTCTCTCCCCTTCGCTTCCTTCCCTTCCCTTCCTTCCCTTCCCTTCGCTTCCTTCCCTTCCCTTCACCTTCCTTCCCTTCCCTTCCCTTCCTTCCCTTCGCTTCCTTCCCTTCGCTTCCTTCCCTTCCCTTCCTTCCCTTCCCTTCCCTTCGCTACCTTCTCTTCCTTCGCTTCCTTCCCTTCCCTTCGCTTCCTTCCCTTCCCTTCCTTTCCTTTCCTTTCCTTCCCTTCTTCCCTTCCTTCCCTTCCCTTCGCTTCCTTCTCTCCCCTTCGCTTCCTTCTCTCCCCTTCGCTTCCTTCCCTTCCCTTCCCTTCGCTTTCTTTCCTTTCTTTTCCTTTCCTTTCCTTCCCTTCCCTTCCCTTCCCTTCTCTCCCCTTCGCTTCCTTCTCTCCCCTTCGCTTCCTTCCCTTCCCTTCCCTTCGCTTTCTTTCCTTTCTTTTCCTTCCCTTCCCTTCCCTTCCCTTCCCTTCCCTTCCCTTCGCTTCCTTCCCTTCCCTTCGCTTCCTTCCCTTCCCTTCCTTCCCTTCCCTTCCCTTCGCTACCTTCTCTTTCCTTCGCTTCCTTCCCTTCCCTTCCCTTCGCTACCTTCCCTTCCCTTCGCTACCTTCCCTTCCCTTCGCTTCCTTCCCTTCCCTTCGCTTCCTTCCCTTCCCTTCCTTCCCTTCCCTTCCCTTCACTTCCTTCCCTTCCCTTCGCTTCCTTCCCTTCCTTCCCTTTCGCTAACACTTCTCTTTCCTTCGCTTCCTTCCCTTCCTTTCGCTTCCTCCTTCCCTTCCCTTCTCCTTCCCTTTCCTTTCCTTTCTCCTTCCCTTCTTCCCTTCCTTCCCTTCCCTTCGCTTTCTTCTCTCCCCTTCGCTTCCTTCCTTTCTTTTCCTTTCCTTCCCTTCCCTTCGCTTTCTTTCCTTTCTTCTTTCCTTCCTTTCCGTCCCTTCCCTATCGCTTCCTTCTCTCCTCCTCCCCTTCGCTTCCTTCCCTTCCCTTCCTTCTCTCCCCTTCGCTTCCTTCCCTTCCCTTCCTTCCCTTCCCTTCGCTTCCTTCCCTTCCCTTCACTTCCTTCCCTTCCCTTCCCTTCCTTCCCTTCGCTTCCTTCCCTTCGCTTCCTTCCCTTCCCTTCCTTCCCTTCCCTTCCCTTCGCTACCTTCTCTTTCCTTCGCTTCCTTCCCTTCCCTTCGCTTCCTTCCCTTCCCCTTCCTTTCCTTTCCTTTCCTTCCCTTCTTCCCTTCCTTCCCTTCCCTTCGCTTCCTTCTCTCCCCTTCGCTTCCTTCTCTCCCCTTCGCTTCCTTCCCTTCCCTTCCCTTCGCTTTCTTTCCTTTCTTTTCCTTTCCTTTCCTTCCCTTCCCTTCGCTTCCTTCTCTCCCCTTCGCTTCCTTCCCTTCCCTTCCCTTCGCTTTCTTTCCTTTCTTTTCCTTTCCTTTCCTTCCCTTCCCTTCGCTTCCTTCTCTCCCCTTCGCTTCCTTCCCTTCCCTTCCCTTCCCTTCGCTTTCTTTCCTTTCTTTTCCTTTCCTTTCCTTCCCTTCCCTTCGCTTCCTTCTCTTCCCTTCCCTTCCTTCTCTTCCCTTCGCTTCCTTCCCTTCCCTTCCCTTCGCTTCCTTCCCTTCTTTTTCCCTTGCCAAGCAGTCGGACGGGCAGCGGCTGTTTGTGACTCGGACTGTTTGGACCAGATACAGACGCCCAGCAGCTGCGGCTCAGTGTTGCCACAACAGAAGGTGACAGTTAGCGGCAGCTTGGACCTGCTTTGTCCTTCAGCTAACCACCGGAAGCTAACAGGCAGCGTGATCAATCCAAACGGTTTCTCTGGTTTTAATATCACTTCCGGTTCTGTAGACTGCTTCCTGTGTAAGAAAATACACAGACACAACTCTACGTTTGAATATCTGAGGGCATTATTTTTCTTGTGTTAAAAGAGTTTGAAAGTAAAAGTAATATTTAAGAAACAAAACAGTTTCATTTGTCTTGGTGTCTACAGAACACCCATTATTTACCTCGTCACAAAGGGCTTAAGTCTCATTATCAATGACTTAATAATGTCATCATTATTAAGCCATCATTATCAAGTCTTTCTTTGTAAATCTATGTCTGTCTCCTAGGAAATATAAATATCCCAGAAATTAGCTTTCCAACACACAACATACCACATTGATTTTAGTGTTACAACACATTTTAAAGCCACTTGGCTCTAGAAATAACTTCTTTTATAAAAGGTTTATACTTACTAATGTAAATATAAGATTACAGAACAGAATTTCAATACAGAAAACTTATGGGATTTGTTCATTGTTCAGGGAACAGGCTAACTCAGGTTAGCAATACAAGCTAATCAGAACATATTTGTCTCTATTTTGTGCGTTCAAATACAAAAACAATGTGTCCACAGATAAATGCAGTACATTTTGTTTTTTGTCAGCCACTGTTTCATGGAGAACCAATCAGAAAAGCACAAAAGTGTTTTATTTCTCCATCTTTCTGTTTGTTTTACTTGAACGGCAGCCATATTGAATTTGAACTCAGGGACTTTGTGGTTTCCAGGTTGGAATCCAAACTTTGCAGGTTTTCCCTTTGATTTTTCCTATTTGGATCAAGGAAATTCTGACTATTGAATACAAGTTGAACTCAGCCTAAGGCCTACTGGTGATCACACTTGTTTGCACCATGAAGAGAAATATTATTTGATGCTTTAATTTAAAAAAAAAAATCACCTGGCTTTCGGCAAACAGCCATACAGTTCAAAAAAAAAAATTAAATGACAGAATTCACAGTTTGAAAAAGATATATTGTATTCAGATTAGTGAAGAAATAAACAGTCTGCTAAAAGATTTGGTTTGACAAGAGGCCAAATCAGGTCATTTTTACGTTCTAAAACAGCGTTGGTGTGATAACTACCTCAGGCTCAATTTGCCTCTTCAACACTTCATTTCCTCCATTTTGTATAAGTTCCCTTTCTTGCATTGATTTACTAACTGTAAACAAACAGTTTTATACACATCTACTCAAGTTATGGGGTATCAGTTTCTTATCTGAAAACTTTGTTTCCCTTTGTTATGCCTCTACTCATTTGCTCTAAGATATGACAGATTAAAACCTCTGATCAAACCAAAATAAACTAAGAGTAAGAAACCTCTTACTGATTTTGTCTTTTCTTACGTAAGACTATGACCAGGACATAGAAAATTCATTTGACATGAAAGATCACAGCACTGTAAAACTAACAGCTTCCACAATTTCCTCTCAGTCTTGTTTCAGTTATTTCTTTCCTGTTCTGCTGCCAGGGAAGGCGGGGTCGTTGCTCGCTTGTACTTTGTCAAAAAAGTTGAAATCAACAACGTAGCGGCAGTTGGAGGAGCTGAACAGCACCTGTGTGAACTCGTAGCCCCACAGGATCTCCTGAGGGACGTAGGAGGTGCGGCTCTGGCACGTGGCCGCGGTCGACTCCATGGTGCCGTTGAGCGTTATGAGCAGCTCAAAGTTTCGGTTGCTCAGGGTTTCTGGGGTCAGTCCTGCCAATGGGCTCTTCTCATCGATAATGTGATAGAAGGTGAGCGGGAGGATCAGGAACGGACAGTCTCCACTGGTGTCCATGTAGAAATCTACGGAGCTCTGGTGGATCTGCGTCTTCTCTCCTTCTTCTGTCACATTGGACTTAAACAGTTTTCCGGTGAGCTGGCACTGAATCAGCAGACTCTTCCTCATGTTGGCCACTCTCACCATCAGACACAGCTTGCCTTGGTGCCTGCAGATCACAGCCACCTGGCTGAACTTTATCGTTTCTGCTCGCTTCTTGGGTCGGGCCAGTTTGGCCAGAAAGGCACCGGTGACAAAGATCTCAGCCAGACCGGTGGTGACGAGCTGAGCCACCAGCGTGAAGATCGCCAGAGGACACTCTTCAGTGATGTGCCGGAAACCGTAACCTATGGTGGTCTGCGATTCCAGAGAGAACAGGAAGGCTCCGGTGAGAGTTTCCACTTGCATCACGCAGGGTGTGTGGGTAGAATTGCGCCAAGTATCAAAATCTCCGTTCCCCATGCCGATGAAGAAAAAGAAGACTCCAAAGATGAACCAGGTCATGACGAAGGTGGAGGCAAACAGAGTGAGCTTGTAGCGCCACTTCATGTCCACCACCGTCGTCCAGATGTCGTGCAGGTAGAGCTTGACCATTCCTTCCACGTTGTCGATCTGAACATTGTTGTGACCGTCTTTGGACACGATCCTTCGCTGGACCTCTGACTTCCTGTTGACCATGATGCTTTGCTTCAACAAGAACTGGCTGTAACTGCAGAGGTTCTATTGGCGCATTGCAGATTAAAGAGCTGGCAACAGACACAAACAGAAATAAGATTAATATTCTAAAGCTGTTTTTCTGTAATTGCCAATGTCTTCAGTCATTTCTGCATGTTTTGCTTCCAGAGATCCAGATTCTCTTCTAATCTTTGAAAGTCTTCATTAAATTAATCGTGACTTTATGCAGGTATTGAAAGATTTTCTGTCTCCAGTCTGTGGACTGTTCAGTGAGTGCTGAGCGAAATCAGTTCTTCAAGGAAAACCTTCAGGAAACCTCGACATTTATTGATTAGGACCAGATCAGAATGCATGAAAGCAAAAATATATGAAGATATTTGGAATGATTTAAAATGTTTGAATTGTGATGTAAGGGATTAAACCAGGGGTCTCAAACTCCAGTCCTCGAGGGCCGCAGTCCTACAGTTTTTAGATGTGCCACAGGAATGAAATGGCTTAATGACCTCCTCCTTGTGTAGATCAGGTCTCCAGAGCCTTGCTAATGACCTAATTATCCTATTCAGGTGGTGCAGCAGAGGCACATCTAGAAGTTGCAGGACTGTGGCCCTCGAGGACTGGAGTTTGAGACCCCTGGATTAAACAATAATCCAACAACTAAACAAAGTGAAATCACCAAACTATTTCCAGCTGTTTAATCCACAGGGTTTAATGGTAGAGTACATCCGTCCATCACTGAGCCTGATTTAAGGTTAGCACTGTTAGCCTGAAGCTAAGCTAATGGATGGATGGGATCCAGAAACTCTTCCATGCACTTTTGTTCCAAGCAAAAAACGATTTTACACACCTTGACTAAAATATTAACCAGCTTGTAGCCTTTATAGTTTTCATCTAAGGTCCACTGAGTTAAAAATTAACAAATGATATTAGAGACCAATAAGCGAGTTATTGGTGTGTCGTAAACAGAATTCGTTAACTGAAGGTCAGTCAGAAAAACATGAAACTGCTGCGGATTAAATAATGGCTGCATGTTTCATCAGAGTGACAAAGTCAAAACAAACCCAGATCATCATTCCTCCACCACCGAGCTTCAAACATCCATTCTGCTTTCTTTAATTTTCTAATTTAAGCTTGTCTTTATCTTAAAGTAAACTTGAGTTACGCAGTGGAACAATCATTAAAAACATAAATCCAACTATGAATGGCTAAAAAAGCAACAGACTGAAGATTATGGAGTTTCCTAGTCAAAGTAATGAGTTATGATGGAGATGTCGTGGCTTAAAGAGCCTCCACTGTGGCTGAAGAAAGCAATTCTGCAAATAAACGATTCAGAATTACAGACTCTGACCTGTCCGTTATTTTCTCACTTGGTTTGAAAGTTTCTTCACTGTAGAAACACAAAATAGTAACATATTTTTGGTCTAGTTGGTCAAGTTCACTTGAAATGAGACTAAACTAACTCATGACTAACTTTTCAGCAAGATAGGAAGGAGCTTGTTTTTAATCAGTAATTCTTAATATTGATCAAAAGTTCTAATTAAACTGGCAAATAATTTATTAATAACGTGACATTTTTCCCAGGCTTTAAGTGAAATAATCTGCCATTGAAACTGGAACTTTTTCCATTAGAATTAAGAAATTATTGACTTAAAATAAACTCCTTTATCTTCCTGAAAAGTTACCTGTACGTTTGTTTGGTCTTGTTTCAAGTGAACTAAGATATTTGCTCTAGAAACTAGAGAAAAAATACTTGGTAAGATTTTGTGTTTTTGCAGTGTTCTCCTAAATAATTGAAGCCATAATTTGAAAACAGTATTTTGTCTTTTTTCACTTTGTTTGTCTGATATCAAATTTTGTTTGTTGGCCTGAAAGATGGAGGAGTGACAAAAATATCAAAAACATAAGAAACATAAATTACTTTTTAGTACTTCTATATAAGTACCGATTCTTTATTTCGATCCAAGTTTGTCAGTATCACCAAACTGAATGTTATTCCACAGAATTATTAGAAATAAAATGAGTTCATGTGTCCTGAAGTTGTCACACGTAAACCGTTCCTATTTAGACACGTTTCCTCAGGCGTAGATAAAGCATGAAGCATTGCAGGCGGCCATGTTAATTAATAATCACTCATTTCTTCATCAATCTGTGTTGTACTCACCTCTGAAAAGCTCGTCCTCATAAATGTGAAAGCTGACCCTGAGCTGAAGTTCAGTGTCTTCTTTCTCCGTTTGTTGTGAGATCTGAACTTTGGCACAATGAGGAACGGAGCGAGACAAAGCCGAGCGTAATCTGTGATCCGGGGGCCGGCTCTGTGTCCCTCCCCTCACCTGTCCACAGGTAGGGGCAACAAGGTGACCGCCTGACGTTTGTTTCCTCCTTTACCGTTGTTGTTGCTTCACACAAGACCAGATTTACGTCTTTCAGAGCGTCTGAAGGACACGACGAACTTTGTGACAGACAAAAGGCTGAAATAAGGTCAAACTGCCGGAGGAAGGCATGGTGTGAATTATCTGATAAATTCTCTAAATCTCTATAAATATGATCTCAAATAACATTTTGACACCTGGAGATCAGAAAATAATCCTGAGACCCAATGACTGTAGTTGGTAATTTATTTAATCAGGAAAATGCTACGAATTGACTGGTATTAATAAATAAAATGTATTTGTTGTTGATGCCTCAGTTTGTGGTTAAAAAGTCAATGTGATCAGATTTCGAGCATCGATTTGCTTCTCATTCTCTGCAGGTGTTTTTTTTGGTGTAATCAGTAACTTTAACAAACGGGAGGACATTTTTACTAATAAAATCAGAAAATGTGGTTTATGTTTGTATCCAACCCCCATTACTCTGATACCCCGAAAATAAGATCCGATCAACCTGAATAAACCTGATTATGGCTGAAACTGACAGTTAATTTGTTAAATAATCATACTATTGATTATTCAGGCGACTAATTGGATAAAAAATTTGACATTCACTTTTTATTTAAACACTTTTAGCCTTTTCAAAACAATATTAACAAGACATTAAAAGATGGAAATAAACAAATAATTCAATTCCTTTTTTAAATAACAAAATAAAAATGTTATTCCCAAAAAATGCAATAACATTTTTTAGTGTACGCATGATTTTTTTGTAGATTAATTGGTTCATTTTTTTCATTAACTGATTAATAATTGACAGCAGAAGGTGATTAATTGGAAGTTTTAATGAGTTCTGGGTAAAACGCCTTTACAGACAAATGTTTTTTATCTTAAAGGTAAATATATACTTTTGTACAGTTTTGGCTTAATTACGGTTCTGAGTGTGTTATTCTTCAGCAAATGGCCTTTTTTGAGTTTATACTCTGGTTAACGATTAATTGATTACTAAATTAGTTGATGATATTTTTCAATAATCGATGAATAATCTCATTCCCGAGCCTAATAAATTAAAATGACCCTCAGAGTAAATCCAGTTTGGTCACCGCTGAAGCCGAGGGAGGGAGGGAGGGAGGGAGGGAGGGAGGGAGGGAGGGAGGAAGGAAGGAAGGAAGGAAGGAAGGAAGGAAGGAAGGAAGGAAGGAAGGAAGGAAGGAAGGAAGGAAGGAAGGAAGGAAGGAAGGAAGGAAGGAAGTGGTAGATAATCGTGTTAAATGACCTAAAAAACGCCAAAGTTTGTTGTAATGAGACGAGATGGAAAACGTGGACAGAACTGGAATTAAACGGGACTCAGTCAGCTGAACGTTTTCTGTTCATGAAATGTTTGGAAAAAGAGTTTTTTTCTTTTTGCAACAAAGTGAATGATTACTGGAAATAAGCAGCAGGAGGGCTGAACGACAAAATACCTGTGGTCTAAACAAAGTCTAATGCGGGATTCTGCTGGTGGCTGTTTGGTGTTTTGTGAAGAACAGGACACATTAACTTATTAAACAAACACTTAAATGAAGTGTTAAAGAATGAGAAGTCAAAATGAAGCTAAAAACAAAAACCAGGAGAGGTTTGGTGTAAAAAATGAAGAATTCTGTTTATCGGCAGAAACAGACGCAGTGAAGTTTGTTGAAGTGAATTAAACGCCTTTCAGTGCAGAGAAGGAGTGATGTTTGCTGGGTGACCGACCTTGGATCCTCAGCTTTATTATTAACTTCATTTCCACATTCCTGAGAGCCGAGAGATCGTCGCTTATCATTTCTTTACTGCGGTACAAAATGAACTGGGAAATCTCATTCTGATGCTTCTTGTCTGCAAATGTTGATGGTGGCATCTTAAAGGAGCGAAAGGAGATTTTCCAAAAATCACCAACAGGATGCAGTTTTTACAGGTTTCCTTCGTTTGGACAAGAACTTTATGATTCAGTCTAATGTGTTTATTGAAGGTGAAGCCCAACATTTTATTTCAACAGGAACATGTTAAAATATTCAAAATAATTAAAATTAAATTGAATAAAAAGAACTGCATGTGATCAAAGAAATTTAAACATCTGCAAGACAGGAGCCTCCATTCTTTATCTGCAGAAATACTTAATAAACTACCTTTAATGTTTCTCTGACATGTTTACATAAAACCAAAGGAATGTTTAAAACGAACATAAATGTTATTTTAAACTTTGTCTGTTTTTTTTACCCCTCAGATTAATTCAGAGACAAACAATCTTCCAGTTTTATTTAACAGTTCTTATTTTAACAATTGTTTTTTGTTTTTTGGAGGTTTTTTTCCGACCGGCGTTGCATTAGTTTCAAGCCATTATTCCTTATGCTTTTATTTTGAAATTTTGACCCAGAGTCGTTGAAGTCGGCGGAAATCGCACTCTTATTTTGAAAGATTTACCCAGATACCGAGTTATAGTTCTTCTTATTCATTTCTCATTCAGAAGCAAGCCGAATAAATGTAAAGCCATTGCTCTTGGTTAGCAGCAGCTAAAGCAGGTTTGTGACGCCAGCCGCCATTAAGCGGTCAGCTCAGCTCGGAGATGAGCGTCACTCTGGATATCAAACTGAAAAGAGCCAACAAAGTCTATCATGAGGGGGTAAGAGACCCACTGAGGCTAACAAGCTAATGTTAGCCTCCCTCTATTTACACTATAAAAACATTGATAAAGCCATTGACTAGCTAGCATAGACAGTTAGCTTGCTGCTTTAGCAACAAGCTAATTCGCAGTCACATGACCAGCAGCTGCTTCCATGGTGTTGTGACGAATTTGGTCACCACTTAAATTCTGTGCTCGATTATTATTTCTTTACATGACAATAAATAAGAAATATATTTTTATATGTTGTCTATAAGATTTTAAATTATAACTTTCTATTTATTTGTTTTGATCGCCATAGAAACCCGGTGTGGTTAGCTCGGTGTGTCCCTAAAACTGCCACTTATATTGTTCAAAAATGTTTATTAAAATTCTACTTTTATCTAGATAAATGATGGTAATCGTTAAAAAATAAGAAATAAATAATAAATAAGAACTATTTATTATTTCTTTATGTAACTGTATGGCTGCAGCTCATTTAAAAACATTCCCATTTTTAATCTTTCAGACGCCTGTCATTAAAAAAAAGTGATTTATGTCATTAATCTGCTCACAGTAAGTCTATTTCAAATTTATTTTATATTTATTGATTATTTTATTGAACAAAAAGTGGAGCAAATGGCAAAACTATCAATCCCAACAATACGGACAGTTTTAGATTTTAAACATTAATTGAAATTTATTGTGAGAATAAATCTAAATCTTTATCATAAGAATTTTATCGCAATAAATAAAAAAATTCTGTATAGTTTTGCGTTAATTTCTGCTCTGTTCTTTCAGCAAATGGCTTTTATTGAGTCCAGTTAATGATTAATTCATTACTGAACTAGTTTATTCTAATAATCGATTAATCGCCTGAGTTCAAAGGGATCAATAATCCGTGAGGTGATTCTGCAGCGGCAGCTGATTCTGCTCTGTTTCAGGAAACTGTGGCCGGCGTCGTCACGTTGTGCTGCAAGGAGCCGCTGCAGCACAACGGCATCGCGCTCAGCATGGACGGCATCGTCAACCTGCAGCTCAGCTCCAAGAGCGTCGGCGTCTTCGAGGCGTTCTACAACTCCGTTAAGGTGGGACTCTGGACCGGAGTCTGGACCGGAGTCCGGTCCGTTCTGCTCCTCTGGAGTTCAAAAAGTCTTACTGACTGAGAAGCTTTAAAGATGAAAGGCTGCAGATAAGAATTATTGTAACTATTGGTAATCATGATGATTAATCAGATAGAAAATGATTTTTCTTTAAATAATCTGGTGAAGCTAAAACTGACCTGAAGTTTTTGGTTGAATGATTTTACGGAAAATGTTTTTCTCATCTTAAATGCAAAATGTTTTTAGTTTTTGTTCTTTCAGCAAATGGCCTTTTTATTCTCCAGTTAACAAAGTCAGTTGCAGATTATTTCAATAATCGATCAATCTGATCAATCTCATTGATGGTTTGGTAAATGAAGCATTAATTCAGATTTACTCACCAAACTTAGAGAATAATTTATTTAATAATAATCTGTGGGCTAATCTGTGAAACGCCTGCCGGTTAATCTGCAGCCAATCCCGCTGATCAGCAGCAGCATCGAGGCGGCCAAGGCCGGGAAAATCCCAGGAGGGAAAACGGAAATCCCGTTTGAGTTTCCGCTCATCAGCAAAGGCAACAAAGTTCTGTACGAGACTTACCACGGCGTCTTCGTCAACATCCAGGTCGGGCTCGATGTTAGCCTGTCTGCTAACGTATGGATGGCTAACCAGAGTCTGAAAAGCTTCAGGCTGTGCAGTTTGTGTTCCAACTTTCTGACTTTTCCCCGTTTGCTGCTCAGTACACGCTGCGCTGCGACCTGAAGCGCCCCCTGCTGGCCAAAGACCTGAGCAGGAGCTGCGAGTTCATCGTTCACAGTCAGGTGAACGTCAGCAAAGTATCGATTAGCCGCTCATTACCTTATTGATTATTAACTTTTGATTGGTTTTTCATTTCAGCCGCAGAAATCAAAAATCGTTCCGACTCCGGTCAAGTTCAGCATCACTCCAGAGACGCTGCAGAACGTCCGCGAGGTGCGACCTTTGACCTGCTGCTGTCGCATCACAGCCATCACAGATCAATCTATTGATTAATCTTTTATTCCTTTACTGAAGGTTTAATCATTTGCAGCTAAAAATCCTAAAAGCATCAACATCAGAAAAGCTGAATGTCGATGCAGAGCTTATCTGGGATTAATTATTGATTAACTGATTAATAATTTGACAGAATTAATTGGACATTTTTAGGGAATTTGAACCAGGAGAAACTAAAAGTTTTTGGTTGAACATATTTAGATGATTTGATTTTAAATGCTAAATGTTTAATTACTCTGTTTTTTCAGCAAATGAAACGATTAATCGATTACTTAATAAGTTGATTAATCGTGATTAATCAGTTTGAGCTGAAACTTCAGAGCTACTTTCACTGCAAACTTTCAATTTGTTTCTACCAGTTTAAATGGAAACTTTTGCAAAATAACTCAGATTATCGATTTCCGTCAATGTTTTTATAAATTGATATTTTTATATAAATGATGCTAATTTTAATCTGAAGCCATTAATCAATAATTGATTGTCGGTTTGTGTGTAGATCAGATCGGTGGATTTTTTTCCTCATATTTTCAGCTGGTGTGTAAAAAACGTGAAGCTGCTGAAACATTTGAGCGGTTCTGGAAACGTCTGCAGGTCCGTTTCACTCACTGTTTGTGTCGGCAGAGGAGTCAGCTGCCGCACTTCCTGATCCGAGGACATCTGGACGCCACCAGCTGCGTCATCAGCCAGCCGCTCACCGGGGAGGTGCAGGTGGACAAATCCGACGTCCCCGTCAAGAGCATCGAGCTGCAGCTGGTCCGGGTCGAGACCTGCGGTGAGTTTCCCTCTTCCTGAACGCCGCCTGGCGTCGGCGCCCCCTGGAGGTTTTCTGTTTTACCTGCAGGCTGCGCCGAGGGCTACGCGCGAGACGCCACAGAGATCCAGAACATCCAGATCGCAGAAGGAGACGTCGGCCACGGCCTGCCCATCCCCGTCCACATGGTGTTCCCCCGACTCTTCACCTGCCCCACCCTGGAGACCACCAACTTCAAAGTGGGTCAGTACAACCGGCCAATCAGAGCAGCCGGCCAATCAGAATGCTCCACCTTCACCTCCCAGCTCAATCTGGTGATTTTTTTCATAATCGATCAATCGGTTAAAGAGGAGAAACGCATCAGCCTTTCTGCTGGACTGGAGATTATTATTGATTAACGGATCAACAAAAGGTGATTAATGGATCTTCAGAGAAGTTGAAGCAGGTGAAACGATTCCACTTCAGGAGTTTTTGGTCAAACACATTTATATATTGAATCTGTATAGAATTTATGTCTTGTAGTTTTACTTTAACTTATGCTCTGAGTTTTTCTTCCACCAAACTTTTTGCCTTTATTTAACCTTTACTCCAGTAAGCGATTAATCGATTACTAAATTAGTTGATCATTTCTATAATCAATGGTTTCAGCTCCAGTTGATCAGGAACTAACGATTTGTTTTTTTCTCAGAGTTTGAAATCAACGTTGTGGTCATCCTGCAGGACGATCACCTGATCACCGAGAACTTCCCTCTGAAGCTCTGCAGAGTCTGATCACATCCAACCCGATCGATCGATCGATGATCCATAAAATACCAACGGCATTCAGACAGTTTGAGCTGCACAGGATATTTGGTAGCTGAACATATTTGGCCTTTGAACTCAAATCTGAATCCATCCCATAATTGTTCTGAAACTTTGAAATTATATTTCTCTGCAGCCTGTACAGATTTATTGATTGCATCTAAATTATTGTAACATTTTTTTAAATCATGTTTGTTGAGCAGAATTTATAACTGAAGTTATTTGAGCTATAAAGTGCTTGTAAAATAAATGTCATTTTTCATGATTCCAGTGAATTTATTGACTTCTTGCTTCATCTTATTAAATTATCTGCACTTTTAAACTCAGACATGAACAATCAGGAAGTAACTAGTTACATCTGAGTAACTGAGTATTTCTACTGTTGAGTAAAAGATTCTATAAATCATTTTCATTTTGGTCCTAAACACCAAAATTTCCACATAACTTGATATTTTAGTTGATCTAGTGACATAATGTTGAATATTGATTAATAAACGATATCACTGGTCAATCTATCCGCCAAATTCTTATATTTTTTTTGTGTTGTATTTATATTTACTTATATTCTATATTCTTATTCCTTGTTTCTTGCATAATTTAAGGTTTTGGTTACTCACATTTGGTGTGTACCTTAGTATTTAATTTGTATTTTGTATTCTTTTGCACTTTTGCTTACTGTGTGTTATCTTTGGTTTTTGCCTGGGAGCTGCTGGTAACTTCAATTTCCTGAGGGAGTTTTCCCAAAGGATCAATAAAGTACAAGTCTAAGTCTAAAGAGTCACTGATAAAGATTTTTAAAGATTTGTACTCTGGAAGAGACGAGCTCCAACACTGACTAATTTATTTTCTCAGGTTTTAAATGTCAATAAAATCAGGAAAACAGAGAATTTAAAGAACAAATAAAAAATAAAAATCGGATAAAAGCAGAAAAGGAGCATCAGGGGGCCTGGCGCCTCCTGGTGGACAGAGCGGGGAAGTCGTCAGGCAGCAGCGCGTGGGTCCTGCAGGTGGGACAGGTGTTGTTCTCCTTCAGCCAGGACCGGATGCACTGGACAGACAGAACCGGGTCAGAACCAGAGGGAGCCTGGAGGGTCCCATCGGGCCCCGGCCCTCACCTGGTCGTGGTAGCTGTGCCGACACTCCAGCACGCAGGCGTCCTCTGGACTCATGTCCTCGTGGCAGATGATGCAGGGATCCTCCATGTTCAGCTGCAGGAAGACGCAGGTTATTGATTAGCTGGTCGATTCATCATTGATTATTGGTTAATTGATAAGTGGCCATTTTCTTAAAAACCTGAGTTTTCTCTTGAATCTAAACGACCATCTTTCCATCACATCCTGATTTTAAAAAACTATTTTAACATTTGTCGTTTTGAAATCCTGACTGAATAAACTGAACGTCGTCGTTTCATAAAAATAACTGGAATAGAAAAAGATGGAGAATAAAAAGTGAAACTTTTCTCCACTTTAATTCACTGCAGCTTTAAATCAACCATTTTTATTAACTTCATGTTTTTACAGTTTTTCTGTCACTTCATCTGTTGGTCAAAAACTTTTAGCTGCTAAAGTTAGTTTATGATTGACTAAAGGGCGATTCCACCTGATCTTTAATCTGTTCTGGTTTAAAAACTGAAATACTTTGACATTTCAAACTTGATCCAGATTAGAGCAGCAAATTATTATTAATCTACTAAACAATTATTAATCTGTTAAATAAAGTGGCTCATTCTGCCTTTTTCATGCCATAATTAAATTACTTTAAATGATTCATGAATATTTAGTTTCTAATGTTTTAAACTACATTTTTTCCCCTATTGACTACTTTCTACTTTTACTTATTTACACTTTAAAACAGCTGCAACAAAATGAGCTAAAAATAAATATTCTAAGTATGGAAATAAAGAATAGAAACAAAACGGAAGTGAGCGAAAAATGTCTCAAAATGTTTCCAGTTTTAAAAGTGGGCAATAAATAATAATAATAATAATAATAAAGTAGAGCTGAAAGTGTCCTTGGATTTCATTAGTTTGAAGGAAACCAAGTGTCTAGTCAAATCAAGCGTCTCTTTGCTCGGCGGCTGAGTCAGACTCACGGCGTTCGGGTTTCGGACTCTCTGCGCTCCGACCAGCTGCCACACCGGGTTCTGGTTCCCCTGAGCTGGGCTGGACCGGCCCGCGGCGCCGGATGACTTCAGCGTTTCCTGAGGAACAGGAGGAAAGCAGGTGATTGGCTGAAAGCCGCGGCGGTAAGCCAATCAGAGCGCGGCTCTACGGACCGCTACCTGATGGTCCAGGATGAGCTGCGCCACGCCGCTGACCACTTCCTGTAGCGGCACCAGGTTCAGACTTCCTCCTCTGGCCAGACGGAAGTCCTGAACGAAACGCATCAAGTCGGACCTGCAGACCAACCAGAACCGGGTCAGAACCGAGTCAGAACCAGGTAATCCACAGATCAGCGGCTGAGCTGTTTCTAACGGCTCGGTTCTACCTGGAATAATCTGGAAACATGGCGGTCAGGCTGTCCATGGCCTTCTGGAAAACCGAGACGAGCAGCGGCTCCTTCCTGGCGGCGGCTCGGGGCGGAGCGACAGGCGGGGCGGACTCTGTGGCGGGCGGGGAGGCGGCGCGGGCCGGCTGAGGCGGAGGATCGTTGGCTGCGACAGGAAGCTGGAACGGAAACAAAACTTGACCTTACGCTGACCCTGGGAGGAATCAACAGAGAAAATCTGATCCTAAAAACAAAAACTGATGTTCAGCAAGAAGATTTTTGATGTCTGGAAAACAAGCAGTTTAAAAAAAAAACCTTGCGACTATTGAGTCACTAAGCTGTTACCTAGCAACCCCAGCTGATCTCCAATGTTTGGTCTGCTGCTTTTCCTGATGTACAATGGCTGCTGGAAAATCAGCTGCGGTTGCTAGGTAACGGGCCGGGGTTACTGAATATCTGTATAAGGGTTAGGACTGGCCTCGGGGTCGGCCAGATTTGACCTCAGCAAAAGGTGACGATGCGGCTCTGGTATGAAATCATGGATTCTTCACCTACTCATCTGACTTTCATTCTATTTTACTTAAACGTCAGAATAAAACTGCTGCATGTTTTAAGTAGTTCAAAACGGAGAGAATTCAAAGAACTTACAGGATTCTTCCCATTCACCCTCCTCTAACTGCCTTTTATTCAAGTTGCATCAGAAACTACAAAAAAATCGGTTCTGAAGTGCCGAGCGCCGTTGGAGGAAAATCATCTGGACTTGCCAACTAGCAGAGAAATGCGAAAGCTGCAAAGTCAGGTTTGTCAAACGGTTTCGTTCAAATCTCTGATGGAAATGTTGCTTTGCCTTCATCCTGACATTTTTCAGAAACATTTCTGATGTTCTCCAGTGGATCCAGAGCCTCACCAGCTCATCTTCAGTATTTTGAGCGAGTGTCTCTTAGTGAATTGACAACTGTTAGAAACTTAAAGCTTCCTTCATGACAGCATGCAGTCACTGGTCCATGTTCTGGTGTCTGGAGGTTTTCCATCCCATCATTAAACCTCCATTTAAACATCTTATCCAACTTCAGACCAACCTCTAAATTGATATCCAAAGTTTTGGAGAAAGTTGCTTCTGTCCAACTGCAGACTTATGTTGACCTGAATGAAACTGGTGACTGCAGCTGCCCTTTAAAAAGTTAATCAGCAGGTCTTTAGATCTGTCTGCTTGCACTGAACCGGTTCCGGTTCTTTCCAACAGGAGTTTCTCTGCAGATCTGGGGCAGCGTTGGTCCTCTGAAGTACGGGGTTCCTCAGGGTCGATGTTGCCGCCTTGTATCTGCCGCCTCTGGGTTGCATCTTTAAAAAAAGCACAAAGTCTCTTTCTGCTGCTCTGCAGATCCGTTCAGATCTTTCTGCCTCAACATGACCTCCAGCCTGCTGGGCCGATGTTCCAGGATCGTCTTCAGGATGTTCAGACATTTTCTGAACCCAAATAAGAAAAACTGAGATTGTATGTTTGGTCAGTGCCGTCCTCTGCTGGACGTGATAGTGTGGTCGGTCCCCCGTCCTCCTGCTGTCGTCCATTTGTGAAAAATCTGGGTGTGATTGTTGATCCTGTGTTAGAGTTGATTAGCATGTTAGCGCTGCTATCAAAGCCAGTTTCTTCCAGCTGAGGATCCTTGCTAAGATCAAATCTGATCTTCCTCTGCCTGATTTTGATCCAATCATTCATCACATTTAGATTATTTAACTCTTTGTACTCAGGGTTGGAGCAGAGCAAACAAAATGCTGCAGCTGGTCTGCTGACCAAAACCAGGAGGAGTGAAACTGTGGCCCCGGTTTTACAAACCCTTCACTGGCTCCCTGCTGCTTTAGGATCAAATTTAAGGTCTTATTGATAGTTTTAAGTGTTTTTGGGTCCTTGGTACCCAGAGCCCTGAGTTTTTACCGTCTGTCCCTAAAGCCAGGATGGAAAGCAGACAGAGAATCTGTGGATCGTCTCCCTCTGGCTGAAACTCGGCTAAAGAGATAAGGAGATAAAACTCCATATTGTTTGGGTTTTATTCAAACTATTAGCTTTTGGAATCTTTGAAAATTTTATATTTGTCTTAATGTTATTTTCAATTTCATCAATAATTTACCTGTGATGTGTTTGTGGTGAAGGGATTTGTTCAGCTGAGGCTGCTGGAAATATGCTTCATAAATAAACTTTGACTAGACTCAAACAGCAGGGAAATGTTCCAGGAAGGTTTCCTGATCTATAGATCTATGTAGATCAATTCCTGGGTTTCAGACACGTGACCCGGATGACGCGCGAAATTCAGATGGAGGTCCGGAAGTGGATTTCTCCGGTTCAAATCAGAGCAAAATGGACCACAGTGAGCAGCTAACGCTCTAAATGGGCTGAAACAGACGAGGAATCTAAAAAAATATGCGTATATTTAGGATATGATCCATATTCTCTCTGTAAAAAAGACTTCTCTTATAATCTTGAGGATTTACCCTCCAGATAGTTACAGGGGTTGGACAATGAAACTGAAACACCTCTCATTTTAGTGTGGGAGGTTTCATGGCTAAATTGGACCAGCCTGGTGGCCAATCTTCATTAATTGCACATTGAACCAATAAGAGCAGAGTGTGAAGGTCCAATTAGCAGGGTAAGAGCCCAGTTTTGCTCAAAATATTGCAATGCACACAACATTATGGGTGACATACCAGAGTTCAAAAGAGGACAAATTGTTGGTGCACATCTTGCTGGCGCATCTGTGACCAAGACAGCAAGTCTTTGTGATGTATCAAGAGCCACGGTATCCAGGGTAATGTCAGCATACCACCAAGAAGGACGAACCACATCCAACAGGATTAACTGTGGACGCAAGAGGAAGCTGTCTGAAAGGGATGTTCGGGTGCTAACCCGGATTGTATCCAAAAAACATAAAACCACGGCTGCCCAAATCACGGCAGAATTAAATGTGCACCTCAACTCTCCTGTTTCCACCAAAACAGTCCGTCGGGAGCTCCACAGGGTCAATATACACGGCCGGGCTGCTATAGCCAAACCTTTGGTCACTCGTGCCAATGCCAAACGTCGGTTTCAATGGTGCAAGGAGCGCAAATCTTGGGCTGTGGACAATGTGAAACATGTATTGTTCTCTGATGAGTCCACCTTTACTGTTTTCCCCACATCCGGGAGAGTTACAGTGTGGAGAAGCCCCAAAGAAGCGTACCACCCAGACTGTTGCATGCCCAGAGTGAAGCATGAGGGTGGATCAGTGATGGTTTGGGCTGCCATATCATGGCATTCCCTTGGCCCCATACTTGTGCTAGATGGGAGCGTCACTGCCAAGGACTACCGAACCATTCTGGTTCAAACATTGTATCCTGAAGGAGGTGCCGTGTATCAGGATGACAATGCACCAATACACACAGCAAGACTGGTGAAAGATTGGTTTGATGAACATGAAAGTGAAGTTGAACATCTCCCATGGCCTGCACAGTCACCAGATCTAAATATTATTGAGCCACTTTGGGGTGTTTTGGAGGAGCGAGTCAGGAAACATTTTCCTCCACCAGCATCACGTCGTGACCTGGCCGCTATCCTGCAAGAAGAATGGCTTAAAATCCCTCTGACCACTGTGCAGGACTTGTATATGTCATTCCCAAGACGAATTGGGAGGCCCTGCACCATACTAATAAGTTATTGTGGTCTAAAACCAGGTGTTTCAGTTTCATTGTCCAACCCCTGTAGTTAGATCCACATAACTAACTATCTGGAGCTGCAGACCTCAAATTATACGACGAGCCAGAAGAAAGTTTCCAAAAGCCTGGAGAATAAAATCATTTAGTTTCAGGTTGGGTCAAATTTAGGACCAACAGAATCATTAAATGGCTGTGGACTGGTTTCTGCCGGGTGAGTAGTGAGTTGTGCTATTTAAGTAATTAGTCTATGATAACGATGCTACCGCTAACAACAAGCTAACCCATGTTATTTCTATGAGCTTGGATCTCCTGGTAAATCATTTATTTAGCTTCTGTAAACCAAATTCATGCAGGAGTTGTAGGTTAATGTTGAGTGGTTGTAGGATTCAGGTCCAATGCAGGTCATGGATTCGCTCCGACCTACAGAACCTCCGTGTTGGAGTCAGACATGAACCGTGTGGGGGAACAGTCACAGCTCTCTGTCTGTATGGCTGGGGAGGTTACATTTCATTTATTTAGCTTTTTTTTAGCATCAATAAACATGATCTTTTCTGTCCGGGACTCGGCCCTGAGCTAGCTGCTAACAACATTAGCGCTCTGAGGACAACCAAGCTAGGTTATAAAATAATATCTTACATATGAATGCTTGTCTTTCTAAGGAACTGTCCAGTAACATTTCTGAAAATACTATTTAAACGATGCGATCGTTACCCGTTAGAAACTCGGCGCTGCAAACTGGCGTTGTTAGTTTTCACACCTCCTGTTTTTAGCTGTAGATTGTTGATCCACTTTTCTCCTCTTTTTCCTGAAAGTTTTTCAAATTAACTCCCTTGTGACCGACTACCTTGGAAACAGGAAAATAACGTTTATCTTTCTCTGTATTAGAACGGCTGGAACAACCGTAAGGACTCAGACTTTAGGCTTTTTGATGCTGGATCAGCACAAATAAACAAACTGCTTTTACTTCCTGCCCTCCATCTGCACTGGGTGACGTCAGAGCTACGTCATCTGAAACCCAGATGACGTAGCTCTATAGATCTACATATCTCTATCTATATATACATATATATAGATATAGATATATAGAACTACAGAATGTAACGTTTCATCGCTACATTCAGAAAATTTACATAAAATTATTTATCTGAAGCGAAAAGCTTCACTTATCAAAAGCAGAAAACATTCAGAACTTTTTGATCTAAAACAATAGGAGTAAAACTGCCGACTCTGCAGCTGAATTGTTCTGATGACCCAATAAGAACCTGCAGAACCGGTCCGATCGGAGCGGCCGCACTGTCTCCGACCCGGCGGCCCCTCAGCTGGTCCAGAAGGTCCTGGAAGCGGCGCTGCAGAGAAACAGGGAATGAGGCCGGCCCGGTTTGGACCCAATGCAGCCAAATGCTTCAGCCTGAGGTTCTGGTTCTGGTACCTCAGCAGTGGAAATGTTCTTCTCTACTTCCTCCACTTCAGCTTTGCAGCCATTCCTCGCCGATTCCAGCTCCTGGTTCTGAGTTCTGCAAAAGTGACAAACATAATTTAAAATAAATAATTTTAAATA
Organism: Xiphophorus hellerii; assembly: GCF_003331165.1. NCBI lineage: Eukaryota > Metazoa > Chordata > Actinopteri > Cyprinodontiformes > Poeciliidae > Xiphophorus > Xiphophorus hellerii. The sequence continues at coordinate 21,769 of NW_022587641.1, read as the reverse complement.
AATAAGCATTTCTGATGTTTAATATTTCCTGAAATAAATCCCTGGTTTAATATTCCCGCCTCGTTCTTTGCAACAACAAATTATTTGTGGAAAATTCAGATTTTTCCGAAGATCAAATCTAAAATATTGGAAAGAAAACACAGCTGGAGAAGATAAAGTAGCAACGCTAGCCGACGCGTGATTGGCTGCTGTCTGCAGAGCAGCCAATCCAAGAACACCGCTTGTTTTTCTTGGTGCCGATTGGCTGAAAACAGAGGGAATGTCTGTTTGTCCTGGTTTTCCAGAGTCAACTAAAATATTAAAATGTTCTTTTACACATAAATAAAACAATTTAAAAAAACATACATTTCAATAACATTGTTTATAAAATATAAGCCAAACTTTATTTTAATTACACAGATCAACAAGTCACTGAGATATTAGGAATAATACCGTATTTTCTGGACTATAGAGGCACCTCACTATAAGCCACATCTACAAAGTTTTAAAAAAAACTGGAAAGGTGCATCTATAAGCCGCTGTCGGTTTTCCCACAAGGACCCAGCAGAGGGCAGCATCCTGATAAATCTGCTATTAAGGACGCAGCCTTGTGTCTAAACGCCCAACCAAGGATTCGTTCACGCTGAGCTTACGTACATACAGCCAGGGGCAACTACATACTTTCTGAGGTGCATGTGACCCCCCAATGACATAAACTTGTACAACTCATCTTTAATTAAAGTATCAATAAACGTACATATATGTGAATAAATTGCTGACCACAGGGTCATTCAAAAAAAAGAAACAAAAAACAGGGCAATATTTCATCATTTCATATATTTGAGCCAAAGAGCCTCTTCTGTTATCCTGTGTCTGCAGGTCTGAAGCTTTCTGTTAGCATGTTTTCTATCACTTCTTATAGCCTGATAGGAAACCTGATCCAAACTGGCAACCCACATTAATAAAATGGTGAAATGAAGCCTAGGCGCAAATTCAAACTGGAAGACTCTTTTATCCCCACCGGGACCCGTTAATTGAAGCGACCATGCCCACAATCGTCGACCTATCAACGCCGGACCAAGCCACGTCACGTCCAATCATCGACCAAGTCCCAGCTGATAAGGACCTTCATTCATGGTGTCCTTCGCTCTCCAGCCGAGCTCAACCCACCACCACCCCTTCTCCTCCACTCGCCCGGTCCTGAGGCCCGCACCCTTCTTCAACCTCCACCACCAGTGCCGGGCCCTGGGGGGGGGATGACGTTCCTAACAGCATCGGGATGCTCATCTGAAGCCTATCGCTAACGCTGCGATAACCGTTATCCCCAGCCGGGGCCCGAGCGCCAAAGACTTTAAATCCTGTTTGTCAATAAACTCTTCTAATTGTCTTCTTATCTCCGTCTGAGTCTCTCCAGATTGAAATAATATTGACCACAAAACACTATTTATAAAAGATAAACGTTTTTCCTACACAATCCTAACAAACGTTTTTAATGTTGAAAAAATAAACGGTTTCTCTTCACAATATTAATTTATTTCTTAATCTATTTGTGTGATTTGTTCTTTAAATTACCATTTATATTATTTTTCGGTCTCAGGGAATGACTGAGGGATGAAGAGACTGATGTCTGGTTCTTTAGGTTCTGAGGTTCCTCTCCTGATCCATTCTGTCTGATATCAAACCCACTGGCCGCCACTGAATATCACATTTTTTGGTGTCTATCAGACATTTATAGCAATACGGAATAAATCACGTCCCGTATTGGACAACAACCACGTGCAGCCGCTCTATTTCCCTCCTGTCCTGCCAGATCGATAACCTTCAACTGAAAAGCTGCATCATATCGACGTCTTCCTGTGGTTTCCATCAAGAGGGAAATGAGTTTGAAAACATTTCTCCGTCGTGCCTGCTGCTAGCATGAGCTTGTTCTAAATGAAAGCAGCGCTTTCTTCTTTGATTTGCCAATTTTGACTTCCAATGATTCACTTCCTGCTACAGAGCCCCCTGGTGGTCGAAGAAAAATCCACAGAAAAGCCGCACCGCGCTATAAAAAAGTGGCGGCTTATAGTCTGAAAAATGCAGTAAATAAATGTTGATCATATTGAAACAATTCAGATGGTAAACAACCTTCCAGAAAAATTTATTGTTTAAAGCTTTCTGGTTTTTATCAAACATAAATAATTCTGGTGAATCAACTAAAACCTAAAAATAAGAAAAGTTTTTTCTGATTTAATTTCAAACAAAGAGAAAATAAACTGTAAATAAAGGTTTCCAAATTTAGACTTTCAAACATTAAATTTTATTACAAAACTGTTTATTTAAATATCCAGAACTTTCAAGGACATTCCAAATCTGGAAAACAAGAATTTTCAAGAATTCAAGGATTTCAAGCACTTGAAATAAGGAAGACTTCTAAAGGAGTCACACACCAAGTTTTAATTCAAATTCAATTAAAAAAAAACCTAATAACTAAATAAACTCAGAATGAGCTGCAGATTTCAGAACGCTGCTAGCGGCTCCTGCTAGTTCATTTTTAAAAATATTAATGTAACAAAAGCTGTCTCCATCTCTAGCCTATTTAGCGTTAAGCCCCACCCGTCTGTAGCCTGGTTAGCGTTAGCCCCACCCGTCTGTAGCCTGGTTAGCGTTAGCCCCACCCGTCTGTAGCCTGGTTGGCGTTAGCCTCACCTGTGCGCCGCCTCGTCCAGCTTGCTGAGCAGCGTCTTGGCATCGGCTAACTCTCTGTGCAGGACGTTCAGACTCTGATCCCTGCTGCTTTCAGCCGCCGACAGCTGCAGCAAACGGGCAGATAAACGTTAGCGTGGACCTGCCGTTTCTGGTCCTTTCCTTGGTTTCCATGGTTACCTGAGCCATGTAGGACCTCCTGCCAGCAGAGGTCAGCAGAGCCTGGTGGCGCCTGATCTCATCCTCCAAACTCATCTTCTCAGCCGCCGACTGGTTGCTACAGAAAGTGACGCATCGCGTGAGGAATCGGTGGGATTTTAATAAATCCTGGTTTCCTGCTGCTGCTCACCTGAGCTCCAGGAAGTCGTTGAGTTTGGCCTCATAGCTGCTCTTCTTCTCTCTGATGCTCCTCGAAAAGCTGCAAGGAGAAAAAAGTCAGGAAGGATCCTGGTGAAATCTTAAGCTATGCTGCAGGTTTAGGATGAAAGATCTGATCGCCAACTGACAACCGAATCTACAATTAGCAAATAGACCAACGACTACACAATCATAAATCTTTGAAAAGCGTCAGTGAAGCCTCCTGCACAATCAGCCAGAATGAAGCAAGCCAACAACAAAAACTCTTGTGTTTTCCAGCAGCCATTGTACAGCGCATACAAACTGCTGACCAAACGCCTGAGATCAGCTGCGGTTGCTAGGTAAAGGCGCAGTGTGATTCAACAATCAGATTTTTCTAACGGCTTGTTTTCCAGACACCAAAAACATTAATTTATTGGAAAAAAATGACTGGATGTTTAAGTGTTTGTTTTTAGAAGAAGGAAAATCTAAAATTGAAGGGTAAAAATGAACAAAATGTGATTTTTTCACAATACGTCTCCATTAAAACAAGCTGGTTTATGGTGCTGAAACAGGGTTTATACAAGATTCTTTAGATTCGTTTAGCACCAAAAAACGAAACAGGATCTGCTCCACGGTGGAGCCTCAACCCGCAGGAATCCGCTGCTGATGAAAGCTGGACGCTCCGCTCAGTCTGATTTGATCTCCGTCACGTCGTTCCGGGTCAAATTTAGATTTTTTCCTGCATACTTTATAAAATGTCTTTCGGTCATTCCTAGTCTTTGAATCTCGGATCATCGAGTCAAAGTTGTGAAAACTTATATTTTCCCCTGGCGAAGCTCAAAATGACTGGCTAGTCTCAACACGTTAGGCGGGTCCAACACTATGCAGCTTGGAGTCGGTCAGTGACAGCTCAGGTCCTGCCAGAACCGTAGTTATCATTTTTATACAGATTTTAGTAAAACAAACTTAAAACAATAAGTGAGCATCAATGGAAAATTAAAAAAATTTTTAAGGGATGATGAAAAATTTACTACCTTTAGTTACTTTTTACTACCTTTTACTGGCCTTAATTTGAGCTCATTTAATTTACTACCTTTTACTACCGCGAGGAAACCCTGTGACAAAGTGTTTTTACAGTGCAGCCGGCTCACCTGGCCTGCTCCTCCACCAGGTGCTCCACCTCCGTCTTCAGCGCCTTCAGCTCCTCCTGGTTGGATTTCTTCTCCTTCTGGTCCTTCTTCACCTCCTCCTCCAGCTTCTGCTGGAACATCAGCAGCTCCTTATGGGTCACCTGATCAGCAAAACATTTAAACATTTAAATATTAGAAATATTAGAAACATTTAAACATTCCTCATGCAGGAGCTGCAGCTCCTCAGACTCACCTGGATATTCGTGGTGATTTCTTTCACCTCCTTCTCCATCAGCCGGACGTCGTCTTGCTCGCTCTGGTCCACTTTGTTGCCGTTTTGGGTTTTCAGTATTTGCTGCTCCAACTTCCTGTTGCTCCGCTGCTGCCTGATGATGTCACCCTGCAGACGGTCAGAAACCAGGAAGAGAACACAAACGGATTCTGTAGAACGAAGAAAAACCTGAAAGGAAAACTAGATGGAGTGACGAAGAGGCCGGCAGCCATATTTCTTATTTATAGATCCTTAAAGTTCAGGAAGTGAAGATGACTCCAATGTTTAGATGAAGTTTTGAATGTGATAAATCTGTAATAACGATTAATCTCCAATTCTGGATTAATAATCCAGTTATTCTGAGTTTCTGAGGAAATGTCTGATCCTAGAGTTGAACCAGAACAGCGTGACCTCTGACCCTGTAGCCAAAACAGACAGACAGGATCATAATGCAACACGTTGCTAGGCAACCACAGTTACTTAACACGTTGTTGCTAGGTTACCCAGAGAGTGAGTGAGTTGGCTGATGCTAGCAGTTAACTTAGCTGACTGTGAGGTGGAGCGGCTAAAGAGTTTCTGCCTACATCTCCCAGCATGCCGAGCGGTTCAGGGATTCTCCATCAGACGGATCATCTATGGATATTGATCACGGGTTTCTGGCGTTAGATGTTATTGATAGATTGGACACTGACTGCGGGGTCGGAGGTCATCATCCGAGAGGAACAACACTAGCTCTGGAGGAGCTGCAGCGAGCCACCACTCAGGTGGGAGAATCATCATCATCATCATCATCATCGTGACTCACCTGCTGCGCCTCCCAGCGTTCGTGCCGCTCTGTGTTCACCGCCACGCTGCCCACGGCGCCCGCACTCGTCTGCCAGAGCAAAACAAACATCATGAGTGAAACGCTCGCTGCGATACGGCGGGACCGGCGGCGGCGGCCTTCACCTGAACTGCCGCGTCGCTACGGCAACGACTCGCCTCCGAGGACAAAACGCTCCTCTGAGGAGCCGGATCTCTTTCCAATTGCTCATAAATATCGTCCAGCGCGTCCAGGTGAGGCTCGGCGTAACCGTTGGCAATGAAGCCGCAGTCGATGTCTGACCAGGTGGGCGCAGCGTCACTTCCTGCCGGGTAGAAGGAGTACGGGTTGGGCAGGACCGGCTGCGCTCCGGCAACGGGGAAGCAGAACCCAGACAGGTAGTCGGAGAAGTCGCCCAGCATGTACGGGTCAGGCGACGCCTTGTCGAGCCGTGGGTCACCGATGACGTCTAGGTCGTCCAGGCTGGCGGCGGGCCGTGGGCCGAAGGCGTGCCGGGTCAGGCCGATGCGCCGCCCGATCTTAATAAAGCGCAGCGACTCCAACAGGAAGCTCTCCAGGCCGCCCGCCTCCGCGATCTTCCTCCGAGCCTCAGCCGGGAAGTTGGCGAGTTCGCCCACCAGCAGGCGGTCCTCGTCCACCAGCGGGCCGTGCTCCTCCAGGATCTGGGCAAAATACCTGCAGCAGGACGGGGAGGAAAACAAAAAAAACTCAGGAAGAGTCAGAAACACAGCAGGAAGCCCAGTTACACCATGAAACCATCAATTAAAGCACAACAGGAAGTCACAATTATGACTAAATCTCATGATTATGACAGGCTTTTATTTTTTCCTTTCAAAAGGAACCAGAGTTGATCGATACGGATTTTAAAAAAACATTTTCCAAAAGTGCATTCTGTGAGTTGCATGACAGAATATGAGGGTCAGGCTATGAGAATTTGTTTAATTGTGAAAATATATTCATATTAGCAGAAAAATTAGAAAACGTGTGAATGTGTAAAAACGTTTGGCCTCACCGCCGGTTTTCAAACCATTTCTCAGCTGGTGTGAAAAGTGGCTGATCAAGTTTTATTTTCTATAAGTTGTGACGCTTCTCGTTATCTGGTGTCCGTTTGCTGACAATATGGAGAAATTAAGCAATAATATTGGTGTCAATCTTAAAATATAAAAAAAAATATTAAAATGGACTAAAATCTCATTTTGGGGTTTTAGCTTTTGGACAGAAAATAATTGGTTCTAACTTTAACTAGACCAACAGTTTATTTCATGACATTTTTTTCTTGAATATCAAAATAACTGAAGCAGAAACTGATACTGATGGAAACCCGAACAGAACCTGATCCGAACCCGATCCCAACCTGATCCGAACCGAACCAAACCTTCCATGTTCAATTTATCATATTTTACTCTTTAATAATCTGATTATATGATTAATTCGACATTCTGGAAGCTCAGATGAAAATAATCCCGATGTTGGAACATTTTCATAAAATGTTTTCATTTGATCTGTTAAAGTATTTCTGTCGGCCTACAGCTGTGGCTGTGTGTGCAAAGTGCTATTAAAGTTTTCTAGTGACTTACTCATACAAACTTTCTTTGGTGGAGTCGGGGTGGTTGTCTAAAAACTTTGTATAGGCCGTTCTGTATTGGTCCTCAAAATCAGCCACCTGCTCTCTAAGGTGGCTGGGAACGCTAAACGGGTCACCTGGGTGAAGGAACGATCTGTGGACAGGAAGTTCAGCATCAGCATCGCCATGGAAATGGTGAAACGACCAGCAGCTCGTTAAAACCACGGAGCTGAACTCACAAAGAGTCTTCTTCAAAAAGGTCCTGGTCCCACTCGTCTCTGGGCGTTAGCGCTCGGGTCGGAGGCAAACCGAAAACACCCTGAGAGGAAACCAGCAGCAGGAGACGACTTAGCATAACATCAACAACAACAAGAGACATTTTCAGACCATCTACCTTTCGTTTCTTTTTCCGGCCTCGACTTTTAGTTCGAGTAGGAGAAATCTGGAACGAGACGGCACTAAGTTAGCTTAGCTTAGAGGAGCTTTCCACCTGACCAGGTGAGAGGCTTCAGCAGCCGTTACAATAAAATGATCTGCAGCTGAGAAGAACAAGACTTGTGTTTTATGAATAGCTGCTCCATAAATTATCCACATTTTATTTTTAAATACAAAAACTAACAATTTTATTGATAGTTTTGCTTGAAAAACAAAACCATCTTAAAACGTCCCAAATTTATAGGAAAAGGTTTGTTAATTTTTTGCTCCAAGGACAAACTAAGATGACAAAAATCTAAAAACGACAACCTGAATTTTTATGACGGAGCAAAGCAGTGATATTCGCCTAAAAAACAGTTTTTACCCGATGGCAATCATGGCACTAAATTCAAAGGCATAAGAACTTCTGCTCTTGACACCACTTTGTTAAAAATGTCAATTCTGTTGCGACACCTCCAGGCGTTGCAACCATCTTCTGATGTCTATTTATTTCTCATTTTGTACTATTTATTTCTTTATCTTTGTATATTATGTATATACACAAAACCTGCATCTTAACTCGAGTCGAGCAAATCTCAATCTGGTTGTAATCTGTTGATGACAATGACAAATAAATCTTATCTTATCTTATATTTTACCGACAGACAAAATACTTTATGATTTTGGTAGGAGGGTCGCAGTGAAGCCCAAACACAGCAGGTCGCACATTTAAAACATGTTTAGATCCTTTTGTTATTATTTCTAGATCTAGAAATATTTCTACTTTATTTTGTGGTTTTCTGAGTTAATGAACAGATTCATTCAAAGACGACAACGTTTCGACTCAAATCAAACTAATAAAATACTAAATAACAACATGGAAAATCATTTGCTATGAGTGGGACTGGAACTGGGTTGCTAGGCAACGGCGCAGTGAATGTAGATTAATAATAATCTGGAAGTGGAACCAGAACTTTTTTAAAATCAACATTAAGACCTGAACTAGCATTCTGCCTGTTGCTGAAATTTTTTGTCCAATTTCAGGATGAAACCCCGGGGAACTAGATGAAACCCCAGGGAACTAGATGAAACCCCAGGGAACTAGATGAAACCTTGGGAACTAGATGAAACCCCGGGGAACTAGATGAAACCCCAGGGAACTAGATGAAACCCTGGGAACTAGATGAAACCCTGGGAACTAGATGAAACCCCAGGGAACTAGATGAAACCCCAGGGAACTAGATGAAACCTTGGGAACTAGATGAAACCCCGGGGAACTAGATGAAACCCCAGGGAACTAGATGAAACCCTGGGAACTAGATGAAACCCCGGGGAACTAGATGAAACCCCAGGGAACTAGATGAAACCCCGGGGAACTAGATGAAACCCCGGGAGCTAGATGAAACCCCAGGGAACTAGATGAAACCCCAGGGAACTAGATGAAACCCCGGGGAACTAGATGAAACCCTGGGAACTAGATGAAACCCCGGTCAGGTTCAGGTGTATAAATCAGGTGTTAGAACTTACATGATCATTTTCAGACTTTTTTAACACAGAACAATGAGCATCTGAAAAGCAAACAGAACATTTTAGAGCAAAGAGGAACGCTACTGAATCCGGTGGGTGGGTTGCCAGGTTGGCGTACGTACCCATCATATCAAAATATTCATCCAGTATACTGTGACAACAAACGTAGTCGTGTCTATGCTCCTCCAGAGTCCAGATAAAAAGCCGGACGTCGTGCGCCGAGGCCTGCTTTAGATACTCCGTCACCGTCAGGCCGAGGCGCCAAAACAAATCCGGTTTAGTGTCCAGTTTCTCTAAAATCATTTGTTTTAAGGGGTCAAAGTTCAGCAGCACCACCAGGTCCAGCTGCTCCAGGCGCTCAGAGTGCCGCTCGATGAAGGTCTGCGCCGCGGTCAGCCCTGCAACCAGACACAGGCGATCGGAAACACGGCAATTAGAGACATGGCAACCAGACAGAAAAAGCCACTCAAACATCCAGACATGAAGTGAAATCAGTTTCATCTGATCAGATTTCAGCCTCACGGTTAGAATTTACCCTCATGGAAACAAACATTTGACGCCATCATGAAGATCAATACACCCAGATTATTGATCAATGATCCAGTTACTAATCAATAGCAAGTCCAACCAGGCTAAGGGTTTCTACACTGGATTTAAAGGAACTCAGTGTTTCAGCAGTTTTCAGTTTGTTCCAGATCTTTGATGCATAGAAGCTGAATGTTGCTTCTTCATGTTTGGTTCTGATGCAGAGCAGAACCAGAACCAGAACAGGTTGGTCCAGCAGCAGCAGCAGCAGATCTTTAATCCGTTTAGTGATTTATAAACTACCAGCAGTTTAAAGTCTCAGTGAAGGAATGTAGAGCCGGGTGGTGTAGAACTAGGTGGTGTAGAGCTAGGTGGCATAGAGCCAGGTGGTGTAGAGCCGGGTGGTGTAGAACCGGGTGGTGTCTCTATCCTCCTGGTTCTAGTCAGAACTTCAGCAGCAGCGTTCTGGACTGTTGGGTTGTCAATCAGACCTGTGAAGACGCTGCTGCAGGAATCAAAGCCTGGATGAGTTTCTCTGATCTGAGACTTTAGTCTCTGGTTCTGGAAATGTTCTGCAGCTGCTAGAAGGACCACTCTGGAACCCAAGGGTCAGGTCAGAGGTGAGAGGTCAGACTGATCTCTAGTTTCCAGCTGGAACAACTGAAGCTGTGCTCCAACTTTGTAACTAATAACTGGCTCTGGTTCTGGTTGTGACCCGTCAGGCCGAGCCGAGTCCTACCTGCGCCGTCCAGCTGACACGCCCACTTGCTCAGCTTGGCGTTTATTCCCACGCAGCCGCTGAGCTGCTGGATGAAGACCCGGGCCCAGACCCGGTTCTTGCGCTCCAGCAGCAGCTCCACGGCCTGGCCCAGCGTCTGCAGCCGCTCCTGCTGCCAGTGGAGCAGGCGGCCGGCCAGGTGGTTCCCCCGGGCCCAGTCCAGCTCCAGCCAGGGCCGCAGGCTGCCGACCAGCGCCGACACCTGCAGGCCCTGCTCCTCCCGCAGCAGGTCCAGGTTCTGGTTGATCTGCAGCAGAACCCGGTCTCTGTACACCAACCAGGCTGCAACAGAAACACAACAGGACACTGACAAAAGGCTAACCGGAAAACTTCTTCTGGGTTTGGTTCTAAAGCAAATACTGAAACCCAAATTAGAAACGAAGCCGCGCTTCAGCAGAAGTATGAGCCTGAATGAATCTTTAATGCTGATTTCAGAGCGGCGCCGGTTCCACTGGACCGTCGTTCCACCTTCTCCGTTCAGATATCTGAGGTTTATTGTCGGCTGGTTCCGGTCCGATACAGAAAGACAGCTGGTTGATTTAAAACATTCAAGTTTTAAACATCATCTTATTCCTCTGGACCAGTTCATTTAAATTCACCAACAGCGCCACCAGCTGGTCAAACATGGGAAATCAGCTTTAATTTGTTGAGTTGGTGCCGTTGGGAGAAAAACAGAAAATAAATTAAATAAACTGAAACTGGTTGATTGTTTTGGTCAAATGTTACAATTAAACTTTCATTCAGAAAGTTTAATTGTGAATAAATAAATTTTATGTAAAATAATAAATATTTTACATTATTTTTTTGTCCCATTTCAGGATGAAACCCAGAGGAACTAGATATCTCTCAGAACTCAAAGCATAGAATTACACTGAATAGATCAGACATGTCACTGATACTTAAATAGAATTTTTTCCAATATCTGTTTTATTGATCTGATATCAACACCGGTATCGGTCCAATTTCCATTTTGCTATTGGAACCTGAACTTTTCATCAATAATGAGATTTAATATTTCTGATCTGATGTCTGGTCCGTTTTATTTGTTCTGAGGCCAAACCTTCTTGGTGAGGTTTGTATTGGAAAGTCCTGTGGAAGGAAAACAGTTCAGAGTGAAGCGGACCTTTCTGCTGACTCGGCGATCCCGAGTCGTCTTTCTTCTGCAGGATTTCATGGCTGTTGGTTTTCTGATCCTTAAACGTCTGTTTGAACTGTTTCCTCTTCTGCTTCTGATCCTCTTTGGACTTTAACTTCTTCACACTGGCAACAAAAACCAGAAGAAAAACAGAGACTCATTAGTTACCCTTTAACACAGCGCCAACTAACAATGACTTTAGCAATCAATCGATTGAATAAAAATGGACACATTCTATAGATCTGTCATTAATCACCGTTTCCTCTTTTATACAACATTAGAAATACTTTAAAAGATGCAACTAAACTATTAAATTCCATCTTAATTAAACATTTTATTGGCTAAAATGCAGCATTGTTTTAGTGAGTCTAATGAGTTTTAACTAAAACATTTTCAGATTAAAGTGTCTAAACTAGGGATGCTCCCATCACCAATCATTGCCCTGTGGAATGGAAAAATATTCAGTGTGTTTACTTAATCAAAAGTGTTTATTAATTCAGTTAAAGCATTAAATACACTGCCTGGTCAAAAAAAAGTCGCCACCAAAAAATGGTCATACTCTCTAATATTTTGTTGGACCGCCTTTAGCTTTGATTACAGCCCGCATTCGCTGTGGCATTGTTTCAATAAGCTTCTGCAGTGTCACAAGATTTATTTCCATCCAGTGTTGCATTAATCTTTCACCAAGATCTTGTATTGATGATGGGAGAGTCTGACCACTGCGCAAAGCCTTCTCCAGCACATCCCAAAGATTCTCAATGGGGTTAAGGTCTGGACTCTGTGGTGGCCAATCCATGTGTGAAAAAGATGTCTCATGCTCCCTGAACCACTCTTTCACAATGTGAGCCCCATGAATCCTGGCATTGTCATCTTGGAATATGCCCGTTCCATTTGGGAAGACAAAATCCATTGATGGAATAACCTGGTCATTCAGTATATTCAGGTAGTCAGCTGACCTCATTCTTTGGGCACACAATGTTGCTGAACCTAGACCTGACCAACTGCAGCAACCCCAGATCATAGCACTGCCCCCACAGGCTTGTACAGTAGGCACTAGGCATGATGGGTGCATCACTTCACCTGCCTCTCTTCTTACCCTGATGCGCCCATCACTCTGGAACAGGGTAAATCTGGACTCATCAGACCACATGACCCTCTTCCATTCCTCCAGAGTCCAATCTTTATGCTCCCTAGCAAACTGAAGCCTTTTTTTCTGGTTAGCCTTCTGATTAGAGGTTTTCTTACGGCTACACAGCTGTTCAATCCCAACCCCTTGAGTTCCCTTCGCATTGTGCGTGTGGAAATGCTTTTGCGTTCACAATTAAACATACTCCTGAGTTCTGCTGTTGTTTTTCTTCCATTTGATTTGACCAAACGTTTAAGTAATCGCCGATCACCATCATTCAGGATTTTTTTCCGACCACATTTCTTCCTGGAAGACGATGGTTCCCCACCATCCTTCCAGTTTTTAATGATGCGTTGGACAGTTCTTAACCCAATTCTAGTAGTTTCTGCAATCTCCTTAGATGTTTTCTCTGCTTGATGCATGCCAATGATTTGACCCTTCTTAAACAGACTAACGTCTTTTCCACGACCACAGGATGTGTCTTTTGCCATGGTTGTTTAAGAAATGAGGAGTTACTCATTGCATCAGCTGGGGTTAAATAACTTGTTGCCAGCTGAAAGATAATGGCCTATGCAGTACTTATCCAATAGGAGGCTTGTACCTATTTGCTTAGTTAAATCCAGGTGGCGACTTTTTTTTTGGCCAGGCAGTGTATATTCATGTATCTAACTTGTGTAAGTCAAAGATGTTTTTCTGTTGAAGCTGCACATCTTAGCTAGGAACGGAAATCAGCCTTGCAGTCTGAACTAAACCACAGAGTTTAGCTCATCCTGCCTGCAGAAGCGATTGTTGCATCTGCAGCTCTTCTCTCCACGTCAGAAACCTAGAAACAAATAGTTTTCACACCCTGTGGTTTAACTTTTTGACCCCTGGACTCGAGGAAACAAATTCACGATCAAAGTTCTTATAATTAATTTAGTGCTGATGTGCACAGAATGGGTTGCTGTTGGAAACTGTCACAATGTTCTGCCTTTTCACCTAGTTGACAGAAACCAGATGTTCTTTTCTTAGATGCGTTTATCCTTTAAGCTTCTTGGAATTGTTTGCTCCACCTATGGTTTGTGACAAGATGTGTATAAAATCTAACATCCTGTGTGCTGCAGTCAGAGCCTCTCTGACTGTTGCTCACCACCTGCAGCTGAATTAAAGCTGTTTTGTTCTCTACCTTTGACTTTTGGGTCTTAGACTTTTTCCCACTTCACAGCCAATCACCAATCATTGAATATATCAAATAATGTCAAGTAAAAAAAAGAAACATTCAAAGTTAAATGCAGGTTTCATCAAAATAAACAATCCTGAGTTATTAAATTAAAACTTCCTGTGCATGGCTAGCTGAGTGATGCTGGCTCTGATTGGCTAGCTGAGTGATGCTGGCTCTGATTGGCTAGCTGAGTGATGCTGGCTCTGATTGGTTGCTTCTGACTGAGCGAGTAATTCTCCAGAACACAGAGACGAGGCAGAGGAGATCAATTATTTTCAGAGATTATCTGTCTCATGCTAGGACAGTGAAAGTGTTACCACATATCTAAAATCAGTTTCAGTTCCCTGCTGCAGCTCAGCTGCTGCTCGCTGTGACAGTTCACCGTCTGGAGGTTCAGCGGCTCCGTCTGAAATATCACCTCCAGTAGCGGCGGTCCAACAGCGGGAGCAGAACCGGCGTCTCGCTCCGCAGCTCAAGACTTGAATTATTGTTCATCTTTCTGACCGTGTTGGAAGCTGCGCTGCTCTACCTGCTGTCTGGATCCGGACGTCTTTGGTTCCTGCGTTGAGCCTCCATGCAGCCAAATCAATCGAGTGTTTGGTTTTTAAATATCATATTAGATTCGTTGTGTTTCGCCCCCGAGGTCATTTCCTGCCGCAACACGCAAACGTCCCGGTTCACTCAGAGCGTTAAAGTTCCTCACTACAGGACTTGATGCTGCGCAGCGAGAAGGCAGGAGGAGAGCAGCTGCAGGCTGAGAAGGAGATGCAGGTGATCGGCAACTAGAGACTCTGATCGATCACCGATCACACACTTACACGGAAATCGGCCGATTATGATCGGCAGCCGATCGATCGATCGGCACACCTCTAGTTTGAAGGTTTTCATTTCTCCTAAAAACTAAATTTCCGCATAATTTTTGAGTCTGTTTACTCCAGTTAATGATTAATCGATTTCTAAATTAATTGATTTCAACTATCGATTAATTGATTAATCTAATTAATCGCTTCAGGCCTACAATTTATACTATTAATACCCTGATGACAGAAATATTCAGCAGTAATTAAGCTCCAAAACTAATTCTCACTACACAATAACCGCCGGCAACAGGTTTTAAAGCATTTCATTAAAAATGTTGATGGAACAAAATTCAAAGTATCTTCTTTGTAAGAAAGTATTAGGGCCATTTTTAATAATTTCTCCAGTTTTCTGAGGAGAACTCACCTGGTGGCTTTCTGATTAACTCGAGGTTTCTTCGGCAACTCCGGTTTCGTGATCGTCGTTTCAAACTGAAAGCACAAAGCAAAGCAGTCAGCGCTGACCCGCCGTTCGCAGCGACGCTCCTCTGGACGTTTTCTCACCTTACATTTCACCAAACCCGTAGGACCGAAGATTCGTATAGAGCAGATTTTACCCAGACAGTCGGGAGTCAAACACGCCTCATTCAGGACATCCTGCAACACAAAAAAGCATTTATCTGCATGTCAGGGACTCAAATCTGCAGGAAAGAGGAATGAAATGCAAACCTTTTCATTCTTTTCCCTGAACTCGGTAGACTTTAGGCTCTTCCAGCAGCTGATGTGAAATTCAACCTTGCAGCTCTGACAGCAGCATATCTGAATGTAGCCCTAAAACGACAAGCTTCTCGTTCAAAACTCAACGCGTTTCGCTTCCAACCACAGAAATGAGAAGCTGCTTACCTTAAAATCTGGGTCAGTGAAATAGATCTCAGCTTTTAGAGGGCAAAGACATTTTTCAAGACGACAGACGGCGTCAGGGGCGGGGGGAAATCTACACAACTCTATCGATTTCTCAAGCATCTCCTGAAACAGACAGGATGATTCAGGACTTTCCTCACCGCTACACATTCCAGATCAATCAGGATGCACCAACCTTGAAACTGTCTGCTTGGGTTTCTTTAACAATCTCTTTGGTTAACGGCCAGGTGAGTTTACCTGGGGTAATTTGATTCTTCACCATCTGCAGCGAATCTGAAAATTGCTGCACGGCAACTTTAAACCTGCAAAACACGAAGAGCAACAGCTGGAGAGCAAGAAACGAGGATACGGAAGACACTTCCTGCTAGGGCCTAGACAAAACCTGATCACCACGTTTATTACACCAAATCATTCTCAGAAAATCAGATTTCAGTTAGTGGAGCTGCCTGCACAACCAGCCAGAAAGCAGCAAGTCAACAACTAAACTTTTGTCTTTTTCCAGCAGCCATTGTACAGCAGGAAAACCAGCGGGGTTGCTAGGCAACAGGGTTGTGCCGGTCAAATGCAATTCAGAAAACGTTTTGATAGAAATAGTAACTTATTGCCAGAAATCAGCTGGGTGTCTTTTTTGAAACAGAAACTAAAATTTAGGACCAAAAATGTGCAAAAGGTCAATTTTGTACAACAAACGTACCGGTTTTCTCGTAGAAACACTCTGCCGATGGTGTAATAAACCAGACACTGGAACGTTCGCTCTTCAAACGATTTCATCCTCTCCAGGAGTTTCTCTGCTTCTGCTAGTTCCTGCAGCAACAATCATCAAGAAAACGGTTCATAAACCCACAACAGAACAGAAATGACAGAAAATAGGAGCTGACAGACCAAAAAATCTGGGATTGAGAGAAAACATTTCCTCAGAGGTTTAAATTTTAAGGGTTATGTTGTTGCGGCGCTGAGGCTGCCGTCGCTCTGATCGGATGTTTATTCCCTCTGGTTCTCGATGCTGTGAAGACGGAAAACCTTCAAACTAGAGGTGTGCCGATCGATCGATCGGCTGCCGATCATAATCGGCCGATTTCCGTGTAAGTGTGTGATCGGTGATCGATCAGAGTCTCTAGTTGCCGATCACCTGCATCTCCTTCTCAGCCTGCAGCTGCTCTCTTCCTGCCTTCTCGCTGCGCAGCATCAAGTCCTGTAGTGAGGAACTTTAACGCTCTGAGTGAACCGGGACGTTTGCGTGTTGCGGCAGGAAATGACCTCGGGGGCGAAACACAACGAATCTAATATGATATTTAAAAACCAAACACTCGATTGATTTGGCTGCATGGAGGCTCAACGCAGGAACCAAAGACGTCCGGATCCAGACAGCAGGTAGAGCAGCGCAGCTTCCAACACGGTCAGAAAGATGAACAATAATTCAAGTCTTGAGCTGCGGAGCGAGACGCCGGTTCTGCTCCCGCTGTTGGACCGCCGCTACTGGAGGTGATATTTCAGACGGAGCCGCTGAACCTCCAGACGGTGAACTGTCACAGCGAGCAGCAGCTGAGCTGCAGCAGGGAACTGAAACTGATTTTAGATATGTGGTAAAATATGTATGTTATATCTAAATTAGGTCAATTTATTGCCAGATAATTTAGTATCATTTATACGTAAAGCAAAAAATTAACAGCCAATCCAGGTGATGGGCAGAGATCGGCCTCATGGATGATCGGTATCGGAACATCCCTAGTTTAAAGAAGCAACACTCTACAGTCAGAGGCCGCTTCAGATTCCCTGCACTGACTGCTACTGCAGCACGACTCTTTGGAGATGCTTGGATGATACGAGTTACGATGAAATTTAACATTTCTGAATTGGATGTTTCTGAAAAAACAACTAGGACATTTATGGTGATAAATTGTGTGTTTATAAACCGTTTAATAATCAGAAAATCACTGTAAGCCGTTGCAGCCTGATGGACTTCGCTGATCGTGTTTCCAAGCTGTTTTTGTCTACTTCGTGTTGCCAGACTGGTTCTAGTCAGGCATTAATGTCTGGCTGCTTAATTCAACACAAGCTGATCATTTTCTGGACGGCTTTTTTTTCCACGTCTATGTGTTTTGTCAGGTTGGCTGTTTTTAATTTAGGATAATTTAAAGACATTTTAATGAAATATGATCCAAACCGCGTTCTTCTGGGCGACTCACCTCCGGCTGTCCGATTTCTATCAAGGCCGACGCTCGACCGAACAGCAGCAGCAGAACATCCAGAGAGGAAAGTCCCAGTTTCTGAGAAACAAACATTCAGACGCATCAAGTAGTCACTGAAACAGATTAATCAATAATTCAAATAATCGTCAACTAATTAACTGGAGTGAACAGGTTCAAAAAACGTATCAGTCAAATTATCTCACTGACCACAGCAGAACATCAAACCAAACTAATCATGACCGGATCCAGTTTGGTTACAGTTGAATCCAGCGCTGCGTCCCGCTGCTCCTCCGCCCGACGAGCAGCGGGACGCTCCGCGGATCGGCAGCGTCTCTCTGAACCGACATGCAGGCGGCAGAGATCGCCTCCATCAGGACCTCAGAGTGAAGATTGGACTTTGTTTCCAGATGTTAGACAGTTTTTTATAAGTATTTACTAGAAGCTTCAATAGCAGGCTGACGCAGATCAGTTGGATGGATAAAAAAGTCTGACATCATGACGCGTTGTCCCACATTACTCTGATAGTCTTTTATTAGCATACAGCGCCACAGCCCTGCCCCCCCTTGGCAGGTCGGACCACATCTTGGTAAGGATGACTCCCAAGTATGTCCCTCGAGTGAGTAGGCAGCCTGTGAGCATCAGGACGGTGAGGAGGTGGACACAGGAGGCAGCTGAGGCACTGCAGGACTGCTTTGGGTCGACAGACTGGGATGTGCTCTGTGGGCCTCATGGGGAGGACATCGACAACATGTCTGACTGCATCACGGACTACATCAGATTCTGTGAGGACACTGTCATGCCAGCCCGGACCGTGCGCTGCTTCTCCAACAACAAACCCTGGATTACCAGTGACCTGAAGGCACTTTTAAACAAAAAGAAGATGGCTTTCAGGTCTGGAGATAAGGAGGAGCAGAGGAGAGTCCAGCGTGAACTCAGAGAGACACTGAGGACATGCAAGGACAACTACAGGAGGAAGCTTGAGTCCAAACTCGAGCAGAACAGTGGGAGAGATGTGTGGAAAGGAATGAAGAACATCACTGGGTTGAAGGGGAAGGACACACAGACATCTGGGAGCCTGGATAGAGCAAACCAGTTCAACCAGTTTTTCAACAGGTTTAGCTCACCTCCTGCTACTCCCCTACCACCACCAGCCCCCCACACATCCACACTGCCCCAAGTTGTTCAACCCACCTACCGGCATTCTCCTGCACACCACCTCTCCTTCAGAAGACATCTTCACGGCCACTAAAGGTCAAAGGGGAAGTGGTGGAGGAGGTGGAGGATTACAAATACCTGGGAGTTGTAATCGGCAACAGACTGGACTGGGCATCTAATACTGACGCTGTGTGCAAGAAGGGGATGAGCAGACTCTATTTTTTAAGGAAGCTGAGATCCTTTAATGTGTGCAGCAAGATGTTGGAGACCTTTTATCACAGTGTTGTTGCCGGCGCCATCTTCTTTGCTGCTGTGTGTTGGGGAAGCAGCATCAGAGCCAGCGACTCTAATAGACTGGACAAAATCATCAGGAAAGCTGGCTCTGTACTGGGACTAAGGCTGGAGTCCCTGGAAACTGTGGTGGAGAGGAGGACACTGAAGAAGGTTCTGTCTATTATGGACAATAAACAGCACCCTCTCCACCACATAGTGGACAGACAGCGGAGCACCTTCTCACATAGGCTGCTCCAGCTCCGCTGTCGTAGGGACAGATACAGGAAATCCTTCCTGCCACAGGCCATCTCACTGTACAATAAAAGCTAAATCATTGTTCTGCACTAATCAGTCCAATTTTGCACAACTGCACTGTGGCACACTTGCTGTACATATATTTACATATACATATCTGCATTTTTTTGAATCTTTGCAAGGACTGCTCTAGGTTGCTTTTTATGTTGGCAGCATTTCATGTTTTTACAATTTATAGCATTTTATATATTATATTTTATTTTATCTACAACTACTACTCAGTAGTAGTTGTTATTGTGTCTTGTCTCTATGCTGTAACTGCGAAGTAATTTCCCTGCTGGGATGAATAAAGTACTTCTATTCTATTATTAACAATTTTTTCAGCACTAGTTGCCTTTATTTGACAGCAATTCGACAGGAAGGGGCCAGAGAGGGGAGAGAAGCCTGGGCCCAGCGAACCGAGGACGGGAGTCGAACTCCAGATACCCGGTCTACAGTCTCTCTGTGCGGCGCCGCGCTAGCCACTGCGCCACCGCACAACACCCCTATTCCGGTAGCCTTTGCTGGAAGTTTCAGTTTCTCTTTGGTAAATTATTTACATTTTTATACAACTTGAGTTGTCTGAGGAACTCACCTAGCTCACTTTCATTTTCTTGGAAAAATCTGTTTTATCAGATGATTGTGACTATTGGACCGGACCCCCAAAAAAAGTCATTGCAGAGTAAAGAATCGACTAGTTCCCGTACAGATAAACTACGCGTTACCAGACATTCTGAAGTCTCTTACCTTGGGCGGGGCAGCCTCCAGCAGCCCCAGCGCCTGGCTGAAGGCCTGCTCTGCGTTGCGGCTGCGCAGGTCCGACAGCGCGCTGTGAGCCTCCTGCACCAGAAACCGCAGCTCCTTACATAAATCTGCTTTGCTGTCGGCCATCTTCTGGTTCTGGTTCTGATGAACCCAAACGGAGCGGGTCAGAGACAGAGAAACCCAGGATGATGAAAGGAGCCGACAGGAGGAAAGACTCACCGCTTTCTGCATTTCGCTTTGGCTCTTTGACTTGATCTTAGAGCCGCTGAGGTCGTCGCGCTCACTGCAGACAGAGCAGAGACAGAGTTTCACAGACCGTCGGTACCACAGGACACACCAGGACACAACAGGACACAGCAGGACACAACAGGGCACCACAGGACACACCGGGACACAACAGGGCACCACAGGACACACCGGGACACAACAGGGTACCACAGGACACAGCAGGGCACCACATGACACACCAGGGCACAACAGGACACCACAGGACACAACAGGACACACCAGGACACAACAGGGCACCACAGGACACACCAGGACACAACAGAGTACCACAGGACACACCAGGACACAACAGAGTACCACATTACACAACAGGGTACCACAGGACACACCAGGGCACCACAGGACACAGCAGGGCACACCAGGACACAACAGGATAATTACATATGGTCTAGTCAAAGAAAGAAGCTGGTTTTGCTCTCAGACATAATCCTGTGTTTAAAGGGAAGGAACCATCTTTACAAAGACTTTCACTAAAGACTCTGATGAGCAAATCAAACGGACGGCGCGTGACCTCACTGACCTTCTGGACGTTTTAGGGTCTTTGAGTCGTCCCTCCGGGTCGGACGGCGCTTCAGAGATACAAGAGATTAAAACACTGACAGTCATTAAAACATACGACACGTAAAACCCACCCCGTGTTCCCTCGGGTTCGTTTGGTCGCCAGGCAACCAGGACGAGAACGCTGGCGACCAATCACAGAGCTGCTTACTGAGAACATTCCTTCCTGTTTATTTTCAAGTTCTTAGGAAAATGGTTGCCAAGGCAACAGCCGGTTTGAATTCATTTTGGGTCAGAAAAATTTTCATTTCTAATTTAGTTCAGACATTCAGTCGTTTGGATGATGAAAGTATTTTTGGCCCAAATCAAGGAGAGACCGCCGACAGTCGCCGCCGACGGCCACTGGGGAGGAGGGAGCCGGGTGTTTGGAACCTCCATGCATTCAGCATCAGGATGAGCTTTCTGCATTAAAATGATTTTTATTTGGGCTTTTCAGAACATTACATGTTCTGAAAAGCAGAATTCTGGGTTTCCATCAGAGTTCAGACAATTGATTAGTAATTTCCTCTGATTGATTCAATTCCCCTGTTGGAGCCCAAAAGAGGAAATATCAAACTTTCTGTTCTTGGGTTTTAAATTAAACAGCTGGATCTTTAGTATTAACGTAAATATTTAATAACATGAAATAAACTCAACCACCAAATTATTTAAACTGGAAAACAAACTAACCTGTCTTTTTGTCCTTTTTTGTCTCGATGACCTAAAAACACGAATTAATGATCAACATGAATTACAGCCAGATAAAAAAAACAACCAAAAAACACAAACACTCTGCAGTCCTGACTAAAACTGAGAACAAACACAAACAGACTCAAAACAACCTCCGTTTATTTCACATTTTTAAATCTAGCTTAAATATTCACAAAGTCTTTATCCCAAAAGAAAAGTTCAAAACTCAGCGTTCGCCAGCTGAATGCTTGAGGGCGTCTGCTGCAAACTTTGAATCGAACCTTTGAACATCAGCGGCGGCGCTAAACTCCTGGACAGTAAAGACGAAAACTCAATCAGTTTAGGGTGAAAATCGTCTTCCTG